>NW_012303055.1:0-3106 GCF_000151885.1 Dipodomys ordii | reverse complement strand
ACAGAAGCAGAAGGAGAAGCAGCAGAAGAATGTAGAACCAGAAATTCAGGCAGCAGAAAAAGAAGAAGCAGAAGCAGAAGGAGAAGCCAAAAGAGAAGCAGAAGGGAAAGTAGAAAAAACAGCAGAAGAAGCAGAAAAACAAGCAGGAGAAGCAGAAGCAGGAAGAGAAGTAGAAGCAGAAGAAGAAGCAGTAGAAGCATAAGAAGCAGAAGCAGGAGAAGCAGAACCAGAAGAAAAAGAAGAAGCATAAGAAGCAGAAGCAGAGGGAGAAAAAGAAGAAGGAGAAGGAGCAGCAGAAGGTGAAGCAGAAGGAGATGCAGAAGGAGAAAGAGAAGCAGAAACAGAAGGAGAAGAAGAAGGAGAAGTTGGAGAATCAGAAGAAGCAGAAGCAGAAAGAGAAGCAGAAGTAGGAGAAGGAGAAGCAGAAGGAGAAGGACAAGCAGGAGAAGCAGAAGAAGCAGAAGCGGGAGAAGAAGAAGAAGAAGAAGAAACAGAAGAAGGAGAAGGAGCAGAAGGAGAAGCAGAAGCAGAAGGAGAAGCAGAAAGAGAAGCAGAAGAAGCAGTAGCAGGAGAAGCAGAAGCAGAAGAAACAGAAGAAGCCGAAGAATCAGAAGGAGAACCTGAAGCAGAAGGAGAAGCAGAAGCAGCAGAAGCTGGAAAAACAGAAGCAGAAGAAACCGAACAAGCAGAAGAAGCAGAAGCAGAACGAGAAGCAGAAGAAGAGGGAGAAAGAGAAGGATTAGGAGTAGGAGGAGCAGAAGCAGAATAAGAAGCAGAAAGAGAAGCAGAAGGAGAAACAGAATCAGAAGCAGGAGAAGCAGAAGCAGAAGCAGAAAGAGAAGCACAAGAAGGAGGAATTGAAGGAGAAAGAGAAGGAGACGGAGAAGCAGAAGGAGAAGAAGGAGAAGCAGAAGAAGAAGAAGCTGGAGAAGCAGAAACAGAAGAAACAGAAAAAGCAGAAGAAGCAGAAAAAGAAGCAGCAGGAGAAGCAGAAGAAGAAGAAGGAGAAGGAGAAAGAGAAGGATTAGGAGTAGGAGAAACAGAAGGATAAGCAGAAGCAGAAAGAGAAGCAGAAGGAGAAGAAGCAGGAGAAGCAGAAGCAGAATGAAAAGCAGAAGAAGGAGAAATTGAAACAGAAGAAGATGCAGAAGGAGAAGCAGAAGCAGAAGTAGAAGCAGAAGAAGGAGAAGCAGAAGGAGAAGCATAAGGAGAAATAGAAGGAGAAGCAGGAGAAGCAGAAGTAGGAGAAGAAGAATCAAAAGAAATAGAAGAAGGATAAGAAGCAGAAGCAGAAAGAGAAGCAGAAGCAGAAGGAGAAGCAGAAACAGAAGCAGAAGAAGCAGAAGCAGAACCTCAAGCAGAAGGAGAAGCAGGAGAAGCAGAAGAAGCAGAATCTGGAGAAGAAGGAGAACCAGAAGGAGAAGCAGAAGCAGAAAGAGAAGCAAAAGCAGAAGGAGAAGCAGAAAGAGAAGCAGAAGAAACAGAAGGAGCAGAAGAGGGAAGCAGTAGCAGAAGAAGCTGAAGACGCAGAAGCAGATAGAGAAGCAGAAGGAATAGCAGAATAACGACAAGGAGAAACAGAAGGAGAAGAAGAATGAGAAGCAGAAGGAGAAGCAGGAAAAACAGAAGAAGCAGAAACAGACGGAGAAGCAGAAGAAGGAGAAGGAGAAGCAGAAGAAGAAGCAGAAGGAAAAGCACAAACAGAAGGAGATGCAGAAGGAGTAGCAGGAGAAGCAGAAGAAGCAGAAGCAGAAGGAGAAGCAGAAGGAGAAGAAGCAGAATCAGAAGAAGCAGAAGGAGAAGTAGAAAGAGAAGCCGACGAAGAGAAGCAGAACGAGAAGCAGGAGAAGCAGAAGAAGCAGAGCGGGAGAAGCAGAAGAAGAAGAAACAGAAGAAATAGAAGGAGCAGAAGCAGAAGGAGGAGCAGAAGCAGAAGGAGAAGCAGAAAGGGAAGCAGGAAAAGCAGAAGAAGCAGAAGCAGGAGAAGCAGAAGCAGAAGAAACAGGAGAAGGACAAGAAGCAGAAGCAGAAGGAGAAGCAGAAACAGAAGGAGAAGCAGAAAGAGAAGGAGGGGAAGCAGAAGAAGCACAAGCAGGAGAACCAGAAGCATAAGAATCCGAAGAAGCAGAAGCAGAACCTGAAGCAGAAGGAGAAGCAGGAGAAGCAGAAGAAGCAGAATCTGGAGAAGCAGAATGAGAAGCTGAAGGAGAAGCAGAAGCAGAAAGAGAATCAAAAGGAGAAGGAGAAGCGGAAGAAACAGAAGAAGCAGAAGCAGTAGCAGTTGCAGCAGAAGCAGAAGGAGAAGCAAAAGTAAAAGCAGAAGAACGAGAAGGAGAAACAGAAGGAGAAGCAGAAGGAGAAGCAGAAGGATAAGCAGAAGGAGACACAGAAGCAGAAGAAGCAGCAGAAGGAGCAGCAGAAGCAGAAGAAGATGCAGAAGGAGAAGCAGGGGAAGCAGAAGAATCAGAAGCAGAAGTAGAAGGAGAAGTAGGAGAAGGAGAAGGAAGAGCCGCAGAAACAATAGGAGAAGCAGAAGAAGAAGCAGAAGCAGAATGAGAAGCAGAAAGAGAAGCAGTAGAAGAAGAAGAAGCAGGAAAAGCAGAAGCAGCAGAAAGAGAAGAAGAAGAAGAAGAAGAAGAAGAAGAAGAAGAAGAAGAAGAAGAAGAAGAAGAAGAAGAAGAAGAAGAAGAAGAAGAAGAAGAAGTAGAAGAAGAAGAAGAAGAAGAAGAAGAAGAAGAAGAAGAAGAAGAAGAAGAAGAAGAAGAAGAAGAAGAAGAAGAAGAAGAAGAAGAAGAAGAAGAAGAAGGAGAAGGAGAAGGAGAAGGAGAAGAAGAAGAAGAAGAAGAAGAAGAAGAAGAAGAAGAAGAAGAAGAAGAAGAAGAAGAAGAAGAAGAAGAAGAAGAAGAAGAAGAAGTAGAAGAAGAAGAAGGAGAAGGAGAAGCAGTAGAAGCAGAAGAAGCAGAAGCAGGAGAAGCAGAAGCAGGAGAAAAAGAATAAGCATAAGAAGCTGAATCAGAGGGAGAAGCAGAAGCAGAAGAAGATGCAGAAGGAGAAGCAAGGTGCAGCATAGCATAAGTATCCAGAAGAAGCAGAAGGAGAACCTTAA
>NW_012303054.1:0-3106 GCF_000151885.1 Dipodomys ordii | reverse complement strand
CCAGAAGGAGAAGGGAAACTGAAGGAGAAGCTGTAGGAGAATAAGAAGGAGAAGCCGAAGAAGGAGAAGCAGAAGGAGAAGAAGATGCAGAAGGAGAAGCAGGAGAAGCAGAAGAAGCCGAAGCAGAAGGAGAAGGAGAAGTAGGAGAAGGAGTAGGAAGAGCCACAGAAGCAATAGGAGAAGCAGAAGGAGAAGCATAAGCAGAATGAGAAGCAGAAAGAGAAGCAGTAGAAGAAGAAGAAGCAGGAAAAGCAGAAGCAGCAGAAAGAGAAGAAGAAGAAGAAGAAGAAGAAGAAGAAGAAGAAGAAGAAGAAGAAGAAGAAGAAGAAGAAGAAGAAGAAGAAGAAGAAGAAGAAGAAGAAGAAGAAGAAGAAGGAGAAGGAGAAGGAGAAGAAGAAGAAGAAGAAGAAGAAGAAGAAGGAGAAGCAGGAGAAGCAGAAGAAAAAGAATAAGCATAAGAAGCAGAATCAGAGGGAGAAGCAGAAGCAGGAGAAGCAGAAGCAGAAGAAGCAGCAGAAGGAGAAGCAGAAGCAGAAGAAGATGCAGAAGGAGAAGCAGGAGAAGCAGAAGAAGGAGAAGGAGAAGGCGAAAGAGAAGGATTAGGAGTAGGAGAAGCAAAAGGATAAGCAGAAGCAGAAAGAGACGCAGAAGGAGAAGCAGCACGAGAAGTAGGAGAAGCAGGAGAAGCAGAAACAGGAGAAGCAGAAGAAACAGAAGACGCAGAAGCAGAATGAGAAGCAGAAGGAGAAATTGAAGCAGAAGCAGAAGGAGAAGCAGAAGCAGAAGGAGAAGCAGAAGAAGGAGAAGGAGAAGCAGAAAGAGAAGCCCAACGAGAAGCAGGCGAAGCAGAAGCAGGAGAAGCAGAAGCAGAAGAAACATAGGAAGGAGAAGAAGCAGAAGCAGAAGGAGAAGCTGAAACAGAAGGAAAAGCAGAAAGAGAAGCAGGAGAAGCAGAAGAGGCATCAGCAGGAAAACCAGAAGCAGAAGAAGCCGAAGAAGCAGAAGCAGAACCTGAAGCAGAAGGAGAAGCAGGAGAAGCAGAAGAAGCAGAATCTGGACAAGCAGAAGGAGAAGCAGAAGCAGAAAGAGAAGCAAAAGCAGAAGGAGAAGCAGAAGGGGAAGCAGAAGAAACAGAAGAAGCAGAGGCATTAGCAGAAGAAGCAGAAGATGCAGAAGCAGAAGGAGAAGCAGAAGAACGAGAAGGAGAAGGAGTAGGAGAAACAGAAGGAGAAGCAGAAAGAGAAGCAGAAGATAGAGCAGGAGAAGGAAAAGCAGCAGGAGCAGCAGAAAGAGAAGCAGGGATGCAGAAACTTGAGAAGCAGATGCAGAAGAAACACAAGAAGGACAAGAAGCAGAAGCAGAAGGAGAAGCAGAAACAGAAGGAGAAGCAGGAAGAGAAGGAGGGAAAGCAGAAGAAGCAGAAGCAGGAGAAGCAGAAGCATAAGAATGTGAAGAAGCAGAAGGAGAACCTGAAGCAGAAGGAGAAGCAGGAGAAGCAGAAGAAGCAGAATCTGAAGAAGCAGAACGAGAAGCAGAAGCAGAAAGAGAATCAAAAGTAGAAGGAGAAGCAGAAGAAACAGAAGAAGTAGAAGCAGAAGCAGTTGTAGCAGAAGCAGAAGGAAAAGCAGAAGAACAAGAAGGAGAAGGAGAAACAGAAGGCGAAACAGAAGGAGAAGCAGAAAGAGACGCAGGTAAAGCAGACGAAGAAGAAGCAAAAGGAGAATCAGAAGGAGAAGCAGAAGAAGGAGAAGGAGAAGCAGAAGAAGATGCAGAAGGAGAAGCAGGAGAAGCAGAAGAACCAGAAGCAGGAGGAGAAGCAGGAAAAGCAGAAGAAGCAGAAGCAAAAGGAGAATCAAAAGAAGCAGAAGGAGAAGCAGAAGCAGAAGCATAAGGACAAGCACAAGGAGAAGGAGATGCAGAAGGAGAAGCAGGAGAAGCAGAAGAAGCAGAAGCTGAAGGAGAAGCAGAAGTAGGAGAAGGTGAAGGAGGAGAAGCAGAAGGAGAAGCAGAAGCAGAATGAGAAGCAGACAGAGAAGCAGGAGAAGGACAAGAAGCAGAAGCAGGAGAAGCCGAAAGAGAAGAAGCAGAAGAAGCAGAAACATTAGCAGAAGGAGAAGCAGAAGCAGAAGGAGAAGCAGCAGAAGAAGTAGAACCAGAAATTCAGGCAGGAGAAACAGAAGAAGCAGAAGCAGAAGCAGAAGGAGAAGCAAAAAGAGAAGCACAAGGAGTAGGAAAAGAAGCAGCAGAAGAAGCAGAAAAACAAGCAGGAGAAGCAGAAGCAGAAAGAGAAGTAGAAGCAGAAGAAGCAGAACCAGAAGAAGAAGCAGTAGAAGCATAGGAAGCAGAAGCAGGAGAAGCAGAAGCAGAAGAAAAAGAAGAAGCATAAGAAGCAGAAATAGAAGCAGAGGGAGAAACAGAAGAAGGAGAAGGAGTAGCAGAAGGTGAAGCAGAAGGAGATGCAGAAGCAGAAAGAGAAGCAGAAACAGAAGGAGAAATTGGAGAATCAGAAGAAGCAGAAGCAGAAAGAGAAGCAGAAGAGGGAGAAGGAGAAGCAGAAGCAGAAGGACAATCAGGAGAAGCAGAAGAAGCAGAAGCGGGAGAAGCAGAAGCAGAAGAAGAAGAAGAAACAGAAGAAGGAGAAGGAGCAGAAGGAGAAGCAGAAGGAGAAGCAGAAATAGAAACAGAAGCAGAAGAAGCAGTTGCAGGAGAAGCAGAAGCAGAAGAAACAGAAGAAGCTGAAGAAGCAGAAGGAGAACCTGAAGCAGAAGGAGAAGCAGAAGCATCAGAAGCTGGAAAAGCAGAAGCAGAAGATACAGAACCAGCAGAAGAAGCAGAAGCAGAACGAGAAGCAGAAGAATAAGAAGGAGAAAGAGAAGGATTAGGAGTAGGAGGAGCAGAAGCAGAATTAGAAGCAGAAAGAGAAGCAGATGGAGAAGCAGAAGGAGATACAGAAGAAGCAGAAACAGGAGATGCAGAAGCAGATGCAGAATGAGAAGCACAAGAAGGAGAAATTGAAGGAGAATGGAGATTAGACGGAGAAGCAGATGTATGGAGTATGCTGTGAGAGCATATGCAGATGAAATCAGAAGGAAGGGAGAAGAGCAGA
>NW_012303053.1:0-3106 GCF_000151885.1 Dipodomys ordii | reverse complement strand
AGCAGAGGCAGTAGGAGAAGAAGCAGAAGATGCAGATAGCAGAAGGAGAAGCAGAAGGAAAAGCAGAAGAACTAGAAGGAGAAGGAGTAGGAGAAACAGAAGGAGAAGCAGAAAGAGAAGCAGAAGAAGGAGCAGGAGAAGGAAAAGCAGCAGGAGAAGCAGAAAGAGCAGCAGAAGGAGAAGCAGAAGCAGAAGCAGAAGTAGAAGCAGAAGAAGGAGAAGCAGAAGGAGAAGCATAAAGAGAAACAGAAGGAGAAGCAGGAGAAGCAGAAGCAGAAGCAGAATCAAAAGAAATAGAAGAAGGATAAGAAGCAGAAGCAGAAAGAGAAGCAGAAACAGAAGGAGAAGCAGAAATAGAAACAGAAGAAGCTGAAGAAACAGAAGCAGAACCTGAAGCAGAAGGAGAAGCAGGAGAAGTAGAAGAAGCAGAATCTGGAGAAGAAGGAGAACCAGAAGGAGAAGCAGAAGCAGAAAGAGAAGCAAAAGCAGAAGGAGAAGCAGAAACAGAAGCAGAAAAAACAGAAGAAGCAGAAGCAGTAGTAGAAGAAGCTGAAGATGCAGAAGCAGATAGAGAAGCAGAAGGAATAGCAGAATAACGACAAGGAGAAACAGAAGGAGAAGAAGAATGAGAAGCAGAAGGAGAAGCAGGAAAAACGGAAGAAGCAGAAACAGACGGAGAAGCAGAAGAAGGAGAAGCAGAAGCAGAAGAAGAAGCAGAAGGAAAAGCACACGCAGAAGGAGATGCAGAAGGAGTAGCAGGAGAAGCAGAAGAAGCAGAAGCAGAAGGAGAAGAAGAAGAAGCAGAATCAGAAGAAGCAGAAGGAGAAGTAGAAAGAGAAGCCGACGAAGAGAAGCAGAACGAGAAGCAGGAGAAGCAGAAGAAGCAGAGCGGGAGAAGCAGAAGAAGAAGAAACAGAAGAAATAGAAGGAGCAGAAGCAGAAGGAGGAGCAGAAGTAGAAGGAGAAGCAGAAAGAGAAGCAGGAAAAGCAGAAGAAGCAGAGGTAGGAGAAGCAGAAGCAGAAGAAACAGGAGAAGGACAAGAAGCAGAAGCAGAAGGAGAAGCAGAAACAGAAGGAGAAGCAGAAAGAGAAGGAGGGGAAGCAGAAGAAGCAGAAGCAGGAGAACCAGAAGCATAAGAATCCGAAGAAGCAGAAGCAGAACCTGAAGCAGAAGGAGAAGCAGGAGAAGCAGAAGAAGCAGTATCTGGAGAAGCAGAATGAGAAGCAGAAGGAGAAGCAGAAGCAGAAAGAGAATCAAAAGGAGAAGGAGAAGCGGAAGAAACAGAAGAAGCAGAAGCAGTAGCAGTTGCAGCAGAAGCAGAAGGAGAAGCAAAAGTAAAAGCAGAAGAACGAGAAGGAGAAGGAGAAACAGAAGGAGAAGCAGAAGGAGAAGCAGAAGAAGCAGAAGGAGAAGCAGAAGGAGAAACAGAAGCAGAAGAGGCAGCAGAAGGAGAAGCAGAAGCACAAGAAGATGCAGAAGGAGAAGCAGGAGAAGCAGAAGAAGCAGAAGCAGAAGGAGAAGCAGAAGTAGGAGAAGGAGAAGGAAGAGCCGCAGAAGCAATAGGAGAAGCAGAAGGAGAAGCAGAATGAGAAGCAGAAAGAGAAGCAGTAGAAGAAGAAGAAGCAGGAAAAGCAGAAGCAGCAGAAAGAGAAGAAGAAGAAGAAGAAGAAGAAGAAGAAGAAGAGGAAGCATAAGGAGAAGTAGTAGAAGCAGAAGAAGCAGAAACAGGAGAAGCTGAAGATAAAGAATAAGCAAATGAAGCAGAAGCAGAAGCAGTGGGAGAAACAGAAGAAGGAGAAGGAGAAGGAGCAGCAGAAAGAGAAGCAGAAGCAGAAAGAGAAGCAGAAACAGAAGGAGAACAAGAAGGAGAAGCAGGAGAATCAGAAGAAGCAGAAGTAGAAGCAGAAAGAGAAGAAAGAGAAGCAGAAGTAGAATCAGAAGAAACAGAAGAAGAAGAAACAGACGCAAAAGAACAAGACGAAGGAGAAGAGCAGAAGCAGAAGCAGAAGGAGAAGCAGAAGCAGAAGGAGAAGCAGAAAGAGAAGCAGGAGAAGCAGAAGGAGCAGGAGAAGCAGAAGCAGAAGAAACAGGAGAAGCCGAAGAAGCAGAATCTGAAGCAGGAGAAACAGAAGAAGCACACTCTGAAGCAGAAGCAGAAGAAACAGAAATAGTAGAATAAGCAGAAGCAGAAGCAGCTGGAGAAGGAGAAGAAGAAGACGGAGAAGGCGAAAGAGAAGGATTAGGAGTAGGAGAAGCAAAAGGATAAGCAGAAGCAGAAAGAGACGCAGAAGGAGAAGCAGCACGAGAAGTAGGAGAAGCAGGAGAAGCAGAAGCAGGAGAAGCAGAAGAAACAGAAGACGCAGAAGCAGAAGGAGAAATTGAAGCAGAAGCAGAAGGAGAAGCAGAAGAAGGAGAAGGAAAAGCAGAAAGAGAAGCAAAACGAGAAGCAGGAGAAGCAGAAGCAGGAGAAGCAGAAGCAGAAGAAACAGAAGAAGGAGAAGAAGCAGAAGCAGAAGGAGAAGCAGAAACAGAAGGAAAAGCAGAAAGAGAAGCAGAAGAAGCAGCAGCAGGAGAAGCAGAAGTAGGAGAAGCCGAAGAAGCAGAAGCAGAAACTGAAGCAGAAGGAGAAGGAGGAGAAGCAGAAGAAACAGAATCTGGAGAAGCAGAAGGAGAAGCAGAAGCAGAAAGAGAAGCAAAAGCAGAAGGAGAATCAGAAGGAGAAGCAGAAGAAAGAGAAGAAGCAGAGGCAGTAGCAGAAGATGCAGAAGCAGAAGGAGAAGCAGAAGTAAAAGCAGAAGAACAAGAAGGAGAAGGAGAAGGAGAAACAGAAGGAGAAGCAGAAAGAGAAGCAGAAGAAGACGCAGGAGAAGGAAAAGCAGCAGGAGAAGCAGAAAGAGCAGCAGAAGGAGAAGCAGGAGATGCAGAAACAAGAGAAGCAGAAGCAGAAGAAATAGGAGAAGGACAAGAAGCAGATGCAGAAGGAGAAGCAGAAACAGAATGAGAAGCAGAAAGAGAACGAGGGGAAGCAGATGAAGCAGAAGCAGGAGAAGCAGAAGCATAAGAATCCGAAGAAGCAGAAGCAGATCCTGAAGCAGAATGAGAAGC
>NW_012303052.1:0-3107 GCF_000151885.1 Dipodomys ordii | reverse complement strand
TGCTTCTTCTGCTTCTGCTTCTCCTTCTGCTTCTTCTGCTTCTCCTTCTGCTTCTCCTTCTGCTTCTCCTTCTGTTTCTCCTTCTCCTTCTCGTTCTTCTGCTTTTCTTTCTGCTTCTCCTTCTGCTTCTGCTGCAACTGCTACTGCTTCTTCTGTTTCTTCTGCGTCTCCTTCTGCTTTTGATTCTCTTTCAGCTTCTGCTTCTCCTTCAGCTTCTCATTCAGCTTCTCCAGATTCTGCTTCTTCTGCTTCTCCTGCTTCCGCTTTTGCTTCAGGTTTTGCTTCTGCTTCTTCGGATTCTTATGCTTCTGCTTCTCCTGCTTCTGCTTCTTCTGCTTCCCCTGCTCTTTCTGCTTCTCCTTCTGTTTCTGCTTCTCCTGCTTCTGCTTCTTCTGCTATTCCTGCTTCTCTTTCTGCTTCTCCTTCTGCTTTTCCTTCTCCTTCTGCTTCTGCTCCTTCTCCTTCTTCTGTTTCTTCTTCTTCTGCTTCTCCCGCTTCTGCTTCTTCTGCTTCTCCTGCTTCTCGTTCTGCTTCTCTTCGTCGGCTTCTCTTTCTACTTCTGCTTGTGCTTCTTCTGATTTTGCTTCTTCTACTTCTTCTCTCCTTCTGCTTCTGCTTCTTCTGCTTCTCCTGCTTCTCCTTCTGCATCTCCTTCTGCTTGTGCTTTTCGTCTGCTTCTTCTTCTGCTTCTGCTTCTCCTTCTCCTTCTTCTGCTTCTCCGTCTGATTCTGCTTCTTCTGCCTTTCCTGATTCTCCTTCTGCTTCTCCTTCTTCTTCTCCTTCTGTTTCTCCTTCTCCTTCTCGTTCTTCTGCTATTCCTTCTGCTTCTCTTTCTGCTTCTGCATCTTCAGCTTCTTCTGCTACTGCTTCTGCTTCTTCTGTTTCTTCTGCTTCTCCTTCTGCTTTTGCTTCTCTTTCTGCTTCTGCTTCTCCTTCTGGTTCTCCTTCTTCTTCTCCAAATTCTGCTTCTTCTGCTTCTCCTTCCGCTTCATGTTCTGCTTCTGCTTCTTCGGCTTCTTCTGCTTTTATTTCTGCTTCTCCTTCTGTTTCTGCTTCTCTTTCTGCTTCTGCTTCTTCTCCTTCTTCCATTTCTTCTGCTTCTCCTGCTTCTGCTTCTCCTGCTTCTCCTTCTGTTTCTCTTTATTCTTATCCTTCTGCTTCTCCTTCTCCTTCTTCTGCTTCTGCTTCTGCTTCTCCTTCTGCATCTTCTTCTGTTTCAATTTCTCCTTCTTCTGCTTTTCATTCTGCTTCTGCTTCTCCTGCTTCTGCTTCTTCTGCTTCTCCTGCTTCTCCTTCTCCTTTTCTTTCTGCTTCTCCTTCTTCTTCTTCTGCTTTTCCTGCTTCTTCTTCTTCTGCTTCTTCTTCTTTTTCTGCTTTTTCAGTTTCTTCTGCTTCAGCTTCTGCTTCTTCTGCTTCTCCTTCTGCTTCTGTTTCTCCTTCTGCTTGTGCTCTTCTCCTTCTTCTGTTTCTTCTGCTTCTGCTTCTCCTGCTTCTCCTTCTTCTGCTTCTCCTACTTCTCCTTCTGCTTCTCCGTCTCATTCTCCTTCTCCTTCAATTTCTCCTTCTTGTGCTTCTCATTCTGCTTCTGCTTCTCCTACTTCTGCTTCTTCTGTTTCTCCTTCTGCTTCTCCTTCTGCTTCTCTTTCTGCTTCTAATTCTGCTTCTGCTCCTCCTACTCCTAATCCTTCTCTTTCTCCTTCTTCTTCTTCTGCTTCTCGTTCTGCTTCTGCTTCTTCTGCTTGTTCTGTATCTTCTGCTTCTGCTTTTCCAGCCTCTGATGCTTCTGCTTCTCCTTCTGCTTCAGGTTCTCCTTCTGCTTCTTCAGCTTCTTCTGTTTCTTCTGCTTCTGCTTCTCCTGCAACTGCTTCTTCTGCTTCTGTTTCTATTTCTGCTTCTCCTTCTGCTTCTGCTTCTCCTTCTGCTCCTTCTCCTTCTTCTGTTTCTTCTTCTTCTTCTGCTTCTCCCGCTTCTGCTTCTTCTGCTTCTCCTGATGGTCCTTCTGCTTCTGCTTCTCCTTCTCCCTCTTTTGCTTCTCTTTCTGCTTCTGCTTCTTCTGATTCTCCAACTTCTCCTTCTGTTTCTGTTTCTCTTTCTGCTTCTGCATCTCCTTCTGCTTCACATTCTGCTGCTCCTTCTGCTTCTTCTGTTTCTCCCTCTGCTTCTATTTCTGCTTCTTATGCTTCTTCTTTTTCTTCTGCTTCTGCTTCTCCTGCTTCTGCTTCTTATGCTTCTTCTACTGCTTCTTCTGGTTCTGCTTCTTCTGCTTCTACTTCTCTTTCTGCTTCTGCTTCTCCTGCTTGTTTTTCTGCTTCTTCTGCTGCTTCTCCTTCTGCTGCTTCTTTTACTACTCCTTGTGCTTCTCTTTTTGCTTCTCCTTCTGCTTCTGCTTCTTCTGTTTCTCCTGCCTGAATTTCTGGTTCTACTTCTTCTGCTGCTTCTCCTTCTGCTTCTGCTTCTCCTTCTGCTAATGTTTCTGCTTCTTCTGCTTCTTCTCTTTCGGCTTCTCCTGCTTCTGCTTCTTGTCCTTCTCCTGCTTCTCTTTCTGCTTCTCATTCTGCTTCTGCTTCTCCTTCTGCTTCTCCTCCTTCACCTTCTCCTACTTCTGCTTCTCCTTCAGCTTCTGCTTCTTCTGCTTCTCCTGCTTCTCCTTCTGCACCTCCTTCTTCTTGTGCTTTTCCTTATGCTTCTGCTTCTGCTTCTCCTTCTTTTGCTTCTCCTTTTGCTTCTGCTTCTTCTGCTTTTCCTGCTTCTCCTCCTGCTTCTCTTTCTTCTGCTTCTCCTGATTTTCCTTCTGCATTTCTTCTGCTTCTCCTTCTCCTTCTTCTGCTTCTCCTTCTGATTCTCCTTTTGCTTCTTCTTCGTCTGCTTTACCTGCGTCTCTTTCTGCTTCTCCTTCTGTTTCTCCTTCTGTTTCTCCTTCTCCTACTTGTTCTTCTGCTTTTCCTTCTGCTTCTGCTACAACTGCTTCTGCTTCTACTTCTTCTGTTTCTTCTGCTTCTCCTTCTGCTTTTGATTCTCTTTTTGCTTCTGCTTCTCGTTCTGCTTCTTATTCTGCTTCTTCAGATTCTGCTTCTTCTGCTTCACCTGCTTCTCCTTCTGCTTCAGGT
>NW_012303051.1:0-3107 GCF_000151885.1 Dipodomys ordii | reverse complement strand
TGTGTTCCCCGCTGTGTCCCGCTGTGTCCTCGCTGGGTCCCCCGCTGTGCCCTGCTGTGTCCCCCGCTGTGTCCCGCTGTGTCCCGCTCTGTCCCTGCTGTGTCCCGCTGTGTCCTGCTGTGTCCTCGCTGTGTCCCCCGCTGTCTCCCGCTCTGTCCCCCGCTACGTCTCACGATTTGTCCTCGCTGTGTCCCACTGTGTCCTGCTCTGCCCCCACTGTGTCCCGTTGTGTCCACAGATGTGAAACACTCTGTGTAACGCTGTATCCCCGCTGTATCGATGCTGTGTCCCGCTGGGTCCCGCTGTGTCCTCGCTGTGTTCCCTGCTGTGTCCCGCAGTGTCCCCCGCTGTGTCCCCCGCTGTGTCCTCGCTGTGTCCCCCACTGTGTCCCACTGTGTCCTCGCTGTGTACTGCTGTGTCCTCGCTGTGTCCCCCGCTGTCTCCCGCTCTGTCCCCCAATGTGTCTCACCATTTGTCCTCGCTGTGTCCCACTGTGTCCCGCTCTGTCCCGCTGTGCCCCCACTGTGTCCCGTTGTGTCCACAGATGTGTACCACGCTGTGTAAGGCTGTATCCCAGCTGTATCGACGCTGTGTCCCGCTGGGTCCCGCTGGGTCCTCGCTGGGTCCACCGCTGTGTCCCGCTGTTTCCACCGCTGTGTCCCGCTGTGTCCCCCGCTCTCTCCCCCTGTGTCCACCGCTGTGTCCCGCTGTGTCCCCCGCTGTGTCCCGCTGTGTCCTCGCTCTGTCCCCCGCTGTCTCCCGCTCTGTCCCCCGCTGTGTCTCACGCTTTGTCCCCGCTGTGTCCCACTGTGTTCCGCTGTGTCCCGCTGTGCCCCCACTGTGTCCCGTTGTGTCCACAGCTGTGTACCATGCTGTGTAACGCTGTATCCCCGCTGTATCGACGCTGTGTCTGGCTGTGTCCCTCAGTGTCCCCCGCTATGTCCCCCGCTGGGTCCTCGCTGTGTTCCCCGCTGTGTCCCGCTGTGTCCTCGCTGGGTCCCCCGCTGGGTCCTGCTGTGTCCCCCGCTGTGTCCCGCTGTGTCCCGCTCTGTCCCTGTTGTGTCCCGCTGTGTCCTGCTGTGTTCTCGCTGTGTCCCCCGCTGTCTCCCGCTCTGTCCCTCGCTGTGTCTCACGATTTGTCCTCGCTGTGTCCCACTGTGTCCCGCTCTGCCCCCACTGTGTCCCGTTGTGTCCACAGATGTGAACCACGCTTTGTAACGCTGTATCCCTGCTGTATCTACGCTGTGTCCCGCTGGGTCCCGCTGTGTCCTCGCTGTGTTCCCCGCTGTGTCCCGCAGTGGCCCCCGCTGTGTCCCCCGCTGTGTCCCGCTGTGTCTTCGCTGTGTCCCACTCTGTCTCCCCCTTTTCCCCGCTGTGTCCCGCTCTGTCCCGTGGTGTCCCGCTTTGTCCCCCGCTGTGTCCCCCGCTGAGTCCCCGCTGTATCCCCGCTGTGTCCCGCTGTGTACTGCTGTGTCCCCCGCTGAGTACCGCTGTGTCCCCGCTGTGTCCCCGCTGTGTCCCAATGTGTCCCCGGCTGTGTCCCGCTGTGTCTACTGCTGTGTTCCTGCTCTGTCCCGCTGTGTCCCGCTGTGTCCCCCTGTGTCCTCACTGTGTCCACGCTGTGTTCCGCTGAGTCCTTGCTGTGTCCCCGGATGTGCCCCGTTGTGTCCCCAGCTGTGTACCCCGCTGTGGCCCACTCTGTCCCCGCTGTATCGACGCTGTGTCCCGCTGGGTCCCGCTGTGTCCTCGTTGTGTCCACCGCTGTGTCCCGCTGTGTCCACCACTGTGTCCCGCTGTGTCCCCGCTCTATCCCGCTGTGTCCACCGCTGTGTCCCGCTCTTTCCCCCGCTGTGTCCCGCTGTGTCCCCCGCTCTGTCCCCCTGTGTCCACCGCTGTGTCCCGCTGTTTCCCCCGCTGTGTCCCGCTGTGTCCTCGCTGTGTCCCCCGCTGTCTCACTCTCTGTCCCCCACTGTGTCTCACGCTTTGCCCCGCTGTGTCCCGCTGTGTCCCGCTGTGTCCCGCTCTGTCCCTGCTGTGTCCTGCAGTGCCCTGCTGTGTCCTAGCTGTGTCCCCCGCTGTCTCGAGCTCTGTCCCTCGCTGTGTCTCACGATTTGTACTTGCTTTGTCCCACTGTGTCCCGCTGTGTCCCGCTGTGCCCACACTGTGTCCCCTTGTGTCCACAGATGTGTACCACACTGTGTAACGCTGTATCCCCGCTGTATCGACGCTGTGTCCCGCTGTGTCCCCCGCTGTGTCCCTGCTGTGTCCCCGCTGTGTCCTGCTGTATACTGCTGTGTCCCCCGCTGAGTCCTGCTGTGTCCCCGCTGTGTCCCGCTGTGTTCCCCATGTGTCCCCCGCTGTGTCCCACTGTGTCCCACTGTGTCCCCCACTGTTTCCCCCGCTGTGTCCGGCTGTGTCCCCCGCTGAGTCCCGCTGTGTCCACTGCTGTGTCCCCGCTGTGTCCCGCTTTTTCCCCGGCTGTGTCCCGCTGTGTCCTCACTGTGTCCCCCGCTGTATCCCGCTGTGTCCTCGCTGTGTCCCCAGCTGTGTCCCGCTGTGTCCCGCTGTGTCCCCGGTGTGCCCGCTGTGTCCCGCTGTGTCCCCCGCTGTGTCCCTGCTCTGTCCCCGCTGTGTCCTGCTGTATCCTGCTGTGTCCCCCGCTGAGTCCTGCTATGTCCCCGCTGTGTCCCGCTGTGTTCCCCATGTGTCCCCCGCTGTGTCCCACCGTGTCCCACTGTGTCCCCCACTGTTTCCCCCGCTGTGTCCGGCTGTGTCCCCCGCTGTGTCCCGCTGTGTCCACTGCTGTGTCCCCGCTGTGTCCCGCTTTTTCCCCGGCTGTGTCTCGCTGTGTCCTCACTGTGTCCCCCGCTGTATCCCGCTGTGTCCTTGCTGTGTCCCCAGCTGTGTCCCGCTGTGTCCCGCTGTGTCCCCGGTGTGCCCGCTGTGTCCCGCTGTGTACCCTGCTGTGTCCATCTATGTCACCGCTGTGTCCCGCTGGTGCCCATCTCTGTCTCCGCTGTCCCCCGCTTTGTCCCCCGCTGTGTCCCCCGCTGTGTGCCACTGTGTCCCGCTATGTCCCCCGCTTTGTCCTGCTGTGTCCCCGCAGT
>NW_012303050.1:0-3107 GCF_000151885.1 Dipodomys ordii | reverse complement strand
CCATTGTGTCCAGCTGTGTCACCGCTGTCTTGCTTTGGCCCCTCTCTGTCTCCGCTGTCCCCCGCTGTGTCCCCCGCTGTGTCCCGCTGTGTCCCGCTGTGTCCCCCGCTTTGTCCCGCTGAGTCCCCTCTGTGTCGCCGCTGTGTCCCGCTGTGTCCTCGCTGTGTCCCCCGCTGTCTGCCGCTTTGTCCCCGCTGTGTCCCTAGCTGTGTCCCGCTGTGTCCCACTGTGTACCCCGCTGTGTCCCACTATGTTCCCGCAGTGTCCCCGCTGTGTACCGCTGTGTCCCGCTGGGTACTCTCTGTGTCCCCCGCAGTGTCCCGTTGTGTCCCCAGCTATGCACCCTGCTGTGTCCCGCTGTGTCCCCGCTGTAACGACGCTGGGTCCCGCTGGGTCCCGCTATGTCCTCCATGTGTTCCCCGCTGTGTCCCGTTGTGTCCCCAGTTGTGTACCTCACTGTGTCCCGCTGTGTCCCCGCTGTATCGACGCTGGGTCCGGCTGGGTCCCGCTGTGTCCTCCCTGTGTCCCCCGCTGTGTCCCGCTGTGTCCCACTGTGTCCGCCACTGTGTCCCACGCTGTGTTCCGCTGGGTCCTCGCTGTGTCCCGCTCTATCCCGCTGTGTCCTCGCTCTGTCCCCCGGTGTGTCCCGCTGTGTCCCCGCTGTGTCCCAAGCTGTGTCCCGCTGTGTACCCCAATGTGTCCCCCTCTGTGTCCCGCTGTGTTCCCCGCTGTGTCCCGCTGTGTCCTGCTGTGTCCCCCGCTGTGTCCCTGCTATGTCCCCGCTGTGTCCTGCTGTATACTGCTGTGTCCCCGCTGAGTCCCGCTGTGTCCCCGTTGTGTCCCGCTGTGTTCCCCATGTGTCCCCCGCTGTGTCCCAATGTGTCCCACTGTGTCCCCCACTGTTTCCCCTGCTGTGTACGGCTGTGTCCCCCGCTGTGTCCCGCTGTGTCCACTGCTGTGTCCCAGCTGTGTCCCGCTTTTTCCCCGGCTGTGTCCCGCTGTGTCCTCACTGTGTCCCCCGCTGTATCCCGCTGTGTCCTCGCTGTGTCCCCAGCTGTGTCCCGCTGTGTCCCCCGCTTTGTCCCGCTGTGTCCCGCTGTGTCCCCACTGTGTCCCGCTGTGTCCCGCTGTGTCCCCGGTGTGCCCGCTGTGTCCCGCTGTGTACCCCGCTGTGTCCAGCTATGTCACCGCTGTGTCCCGCTGTGGCCCATCTCTGTCTCCGCTGTCCCCCGCTGTGTCCCCCGCTGTGTGCCACTGTGTCCCGCTATGTCCCCCGCTTTGTCCTGCTCTGTCCCCGCAGTGTTCCCGCTGTGTCCTGCTGTGTCACACTGTGTCCCGTGGTGTCCCACTTTGTCCCCCGCTGTTTCCCCCGCTGTGTCCTCCGCTGAGTCCCCGCTGTATCGACGCTGTGTCCCGCTGTGTCCCGCTGTGTCCTCGCTGTTTTCCACGCTGTGTCCCGCTGTGTCCCTCTGTGTCCCCCGCTTTGTCCTCGCTGTGTCCCCCGCTGTGTCCCGCTGTGTCCCCCCTCTGTTCTCCGCTGTGTCCCGCTGTGTCCCTCTGTGTCACCTGCTGTATCCCCTGCTCTGTCCCACTGTGTCTCCCGCTGTGTCCCCTGCTTTGTCCCCCGCTGAGTCTCGCGGTGTCCCCACTGTGTCCCGCTTTGTCCTCGGTTTGTCCCCCGATGTGTCCCGCTATGTATCCCCCTGGTCCTCCGCTTTGTCCCCACTGTGTCCCGCTGGGTCCCGCTGGGTCCCCCGCTGTGTACCCACTGTGTCCCGATGTGTACCCCGCTGTGTCCAGCTGTGTCACCGTTGTGTCCCTAGATCTGTCCCCCTCTGTGTCGCGCTGTGTCCCCCGCTGTGTACCCCACTGTGTCCCCGCTGTCTCCTGCTTTGTCCCACACTGTGTCCCGCTGTGTCCCGCTGTGTCCCCCCTCTGTCCCCCACTGTGTCCCGCTGTGTCCCTCTGTGTCCCCTGCTGTATCCCCTGCTTTGTCCCACTGTGTCCCCTGCAGTGTCCCGCTGTGTCCCTCTGTGTCCCCTGCTGAGTCTCGCTGTGTCCCCGCAGTGTCCCGCTGTGTCCTCTCTGTGTATCCCGCTCTGTCCCGCTTTGTTCCCCCTGTGTCCCCCGCTGTGTCCCGCTGTGTCCCTTGCTGTATCCCTGCTGTGTCCCGCTGTGTCCCGCTGTGTCCCGCTGTGTCCCGCTGTGACCCTCATGAGTCCCGCTGTGTCCCCGCTGTGTCCCGCTTTGTCATCGCTGTGTCCCCCCGCTGTGTCCTGCTTTGTCCCCCAATGTCCCCTGCTGTGTCCCACTGTGTCCCCAGTTGTGTCATGCTATGTCCCGCTGTGTCACCCGCTGTGTCCCGCTGTGTCTGCTTTGTCACCCTCTGTGTCCCGGTTTGTCCCGCTGTGTCCCCGCTGTGTCCCGTTATGTCCCGCTTTGTCCCCGCTGTGTCTCGCTCTGTCCTGCTGTGTCCCCACTGTGTTCCATTGTGTCCCCAGCTGTGTATCCCGCTGTGTAACGCTGTGTCCCCACTGTATTGACGCTGTGTCCCGCTATTTCCCGCTGTGTCCTCGCTGTGTCCCCCGCTGTCTCCCGCTTTGTCCCACGCTGTATCCCGCTGTGTCCCGCTATGTCCTCGCTGTGTCCCACTCTGTGTCCCACTGTGTCACCGCTGTGTCCCCAGCAGTGTCCCGCTATGTCCCGCTGTGTCCCCCGCTGTGTCCCTTTGTGTCCCGCTGTGTCACCCGCTGTGTCCCGCTCTGTCCCGCTCTGTCCCCCGCTGTGTCCCGCTGTGTCTTCGCTGTGTCTGCCTCTGTCTCTCGCTCTGTGCCCTGTTCTGTCCCCCGCTGTGTCCCTCGCTTTGACCCCGCTGTGTCCCTCTCTGTCCTGCTGTGTCCCCCACTGTGTTCCATTATGTCCCCAGCTGTGTATCCCGCTGTGTCCTCGCTGTGTCCCACACTGTCTCCCGCTTTGTCCCACGCTGTGTCCCGCTATGTCCCGCTGTGTCCCCCGCTGTATCCCGTTGTGTCCCGCTGTGTAACCCACTGTGTCCCGCTGTGTTCTGCTGTGTCCACCGCTGTGTCCCGCTGTGTCCCCTGCTGTGA
>NW_012303049.1:0-3107 GCF_000151885.1 Dipodomys ordii | reverse complement strand
TCAATTGAAGCAGAAGCAGAAGGAGAAACAGAAGCAGAAGGAGAAGCAGAAGGAGGAGAAGGGGAAGGAGAAGCAAGAAGAGAAGCCGAACGAGAAGCAGGAGAAGCAGAAGCAGGAGAAGCAGAAACAGAAGAAACAGAAGAAGAAGAAACAGAAGGAGAAGCAGAAACAGAAGGAAAAGCAGAAAGAGAAGCAGGAGAAGCAGAAGAAGCAGTAGCAGGAGAAGCAGAAGCAGAAGAAGCAGAAGCAGAACCTGAAGCAGAAGGAGAAGCAGGAGAAGCAGAATCTGGAGAAGCAGAAGGAGAAGCAGAAGCAGAAAGAGAAGCAAAAGCATAAGGAGAAGCAGAACTAGAAGCAGAAGAAACAGAAGAAGCAGAGGCAGTAGCAGAAGAAGCAGAAGATGCAGAAGCAGAAGGAGAAGCAGAAGGAAAAGCAGAAGAACGAGAAGGTGAAGGAGAAGGGGAAACAGAAGGAGAAGCAGAAAGAGAAGCAGAAGAAGAAGCAGGAGAAGGAAAAGCAGCAGGAGAAGCAGAAAGAGCAGCAGAAGGAGGAGCAGGAGATGCAGAAACAGGAGAAGCCTAAGCAGAACAAACAGGAGAAGGACAAGAAGCAGAAGGAGAAGCAGATACAGAAGGAGAAGCAGAAAGAGAAGGAGGGGAAGCAGAAGAAGCTGAAGCAGGAGAAGCAGAAGCATAAGAATGCGAAGAAGCAGAAGGAGAACCTGAAGCAGAAGGAGAAGCAGGAGAAGCAGAAGAAGCAGAATCTGGAGAAGCAGAAGGAGAAGCAGAAGGAGAAGCAGAAGCAGAAAGAGAATCAAAACCAGAAGGAGAAGCAGAAGAAACAGAAGAAGTAGAAGCAGTAGCAGTTGTAGCAGAAGCAGAAGGAGAAGCAGAAGGAAAAGCAGAAGAACAAGAAGGAGAAGGGAAACAGAAGGAGAAGCAGTAGGAGAATAAGAAGGAGAAGCAGAAGAAGGAGAAGCAGAAGCAGAAGAAGATGCAGAAAGAGAAGCAGAAGAAGCAGAAGCAGAAGGAGAAGCAGGAAAAGCAGAAGAAGCCGAAGCAAAAGGAGAAGCAAAAGAAGGAGAAGGAGAAGCAGAGGCAGAAGAAGAAGCATAAGGAAAAGCACAAGCAGAAGGAGATGCAGAAGGAGAAGCAGGAGAAGCAGAAGAAGCAGAAGATGAAGGAGAAGCAGAAGTAGGAGAAGGAGAAGGAGGAGAAGCAGAAGCAGAAGGAGAAGCAGAAGCGGAATGAGAAGCAGAAAGAGAAGCAGGAGAAGCAAAAAAGCAGAAGCAGGAGTAGCACAAAAGCAGAAGCAGGAGTAGCCGAAAGAGAAGAAGCAGAAGAAGAAGAATCAGAAGCAGAAGTAGAAGCAGAAGCAGAAGGAGAAGAAGAAGTAGAAGCAGAAATTCAGGCAGGACAAGCAGAAGAAGCAGAAGCAGAAGCAGAAGGAGAAGCAAAAAGAGAAGCAGAAGAAGAAGTAGAAGAACCAGCAGGAGAAGCAGCAGAGAAGCAGAAAAACAAGCAGGAGAAGCAGAAGCAGAAAGAGAAGTAGAAGCAGAAGAAGCAGAATAAGTAGAAGAAGAAGAAGAAGAAGAAAAAGAAGAAGAAGCAGAAGAAGAAGAAGAAGAAGAAGAAGAAGAAGAAGAAGAAGAAGAAGAAGAAGAAGAAGAAGAAGAAGAAGAAGAAGAAGAAGTAGAAGAAGAAGAAGAAGAAGAAGAAGAAGAAGCAGAAGAAGCAGGAGAAGCAGAAGCAGGAGAAGCAGAACCAGAAGAAAAAGAAGAAGCATAAGAAGCAGAAGCAGAGGGAAAAACAGAAGAAGGAGAAGGAGCAGCAGAAGGTGAAGCAGAAGGAGATTCAGAAGCAGAAAGAGAAGCAGAAACAGAAGGAGAAGAAGAAGGAGAAGTTGGAGAATCAGAAGAAGCAGAAGCAGAAGCAGAAAGAGAAGGAGAAGAAGGAGAAGGAGAAGCACATGGAGAAGGACAAGCAGGAGAAGCAGAAGAAGCAGAAGCGGGAGAAGCAGAAGAGGAAGAAGAGAAGAGGAGAAGGAGCAGAAGGAGAAGCAGAAGAAGCAGAAGCAGTAGCAGAAGAAGCTGAAGATGCAGAAGCAGAAAGAGAAGCAGAAGGAATAGCAGAAGAACGAGAAGGAGAAGTATAAACAGAAGGAGAAGCCGAAGGAGTAGCAGAAAGAGAATCATGAAAAGCAGAAGAAGCAGAAGCAGACGGAGAAGCAGAAGAAGGAGAAGGAGAAGCAGAAGCAGCAGAAGAAGCACGAGGAAAATCACAAGCAGAAGGAGATGCAGAAGGAGAAGCAGGAGAAGCAGAAGAAGCAGAAGCAGAAGGGGAAGAACTAAAGAGAAGAAGAAGCAGAAGTAGAAAGAGAAGCCGACGAAGAGAAGCAGAACGAAAAGCAGGAGAAGCAGAAGAAGCAGACGAGGGAGAAGCAGAAGAAGAAGAAACAGAAGAAGGAGAAGGAGCAGAAGCCGAAGGAGAAGCAGAAGCAGAAGGAGAAGCAGAAAGAGAAGCAGGAAAAGCAGAAAAAGCAGAAGCAGGAGAATCAGAAGCAGAAGAAACAGGAGAAGGACAAGAAGCAGAAGCAGAAGCAGAAGGAGAAGCAGAAGCAGAAACAGAAGGAGAAGCAGAAAGAGAAGGAGGGGAAGCAGAGGAAGCAG
This sequence comes from Dipodomys ordii, assembly GCF_000151885.1. Lineage (NCBI taxonomy): Eukaryota > Metazoa > Chordata > Mammalia > Rodentia > Heteromyidae > Dipodomys > Dipodomys ordii. The sequence goes on along the minus strand of NW_012303049.1, from coordinate 439 downwards.
AAGCAGGAGAAGCAGAAGCGTAAGAATGAGAAGAAGCAGAAGCAGAACCTGAAGCAGAAAGAGAAGCAGGAGAAGCAGAATCTGGAGAAGCAGAATGACAAGCTGAAGGAGAAGCAGAAGCAGAAAGGGAATCAAAAGCAGAAGGAGAAGCAGAAGAAACAGAAGAAGCAGAAGCAGTAGCAGTTGCAGCAGAAGGAGAAGCAGAAGGAAAAGCAGCAGAACAAGAAGGAGAAAGAGAAACAGAAGCAGAAGGAGAGGGAGAATCAGAAGGAGAAGCAAAAGAAGCAAAAGGAGAAGCAGAAGGAGAAACAGAAGCAGAAGAAGCAGGACAAGGAGAAGCAGAAGCAGAAGAAGATGCATAAGGAGAAGCAGGAGAAGCAGAAGAAGCAGAAGGAGAAGTAGAAGTAGGAGAAGGAGAAGGAAGAGTCGCAGAAGCAAT
>NW_012303048.1:0-3107 GCF_000151885.1 Dipodomys ordii | reverse complement strand
CCGAAAGAGAAGAAGCAGAAACAGAAGCAGAAGGAGAAGCAGAAGCAGAAGGAGAAAAAGCAGCAGAAGAAGCAGAAAAACAAGCAGGAGAAGCAGAAGCAGAAAGAGAAGTAGAAGCAGAAGAAGCGGAAGAAGCAGAAGAAGAAGCAGTAGAAGCATAAGAAGCAGAAGCAGGAGAAGCAGAATCAGAAGAATAAGAAGAAGCATAAGAAGCAGAAGCAGAGGGAGAAACAGAAGAAGGAGAAGGAGCAGCAGAAGGTGAAGCAGAAGGAGATGCAGAAGCAGAAAGAGAAGCAGAAATAGAAGGAGAAGAAGAAGGAGAAGTTGGAGAATCAGAAGAAGCAGAAGCAGAAAGAGAAGCAGAAGAAGGAGAAGGAGAAGCAGAAGGAGAAGGACAAGCAGGAGAAGCAGAAGAAGCAGAAGCGGGAGAAGCAGAAGAAGAAGGACAGAAGAAGGAGAAGGAGCAGAAGGAGAAGCAGAAAGAGAAGCAAAAGAAGCAGAAGAAGCAGTAGCAGGAGAAGCAGAAGCAGAAGAAACAGAAGAAGCCGAAGAATCAGAAGGAGAACCTGAAGCAGAAAGAGAAGCAGAAGCAGCAGAAGCTGGAAAAGCAGAAGCAGAAGAAACCGAACAAGCAGAAGAAGCAGAAGCAGAACGAGAAGCAGAAGAAGAAGGGGAAAGAGAAGGATTAGGAGTAGGAGGAGCAGAAGCAGAATAAGAAGCAGAAAGAGAAGCAGAAGGAGAAGCAGAAGGAGAAACAGAAGAAGCAGAAGCAGGAGAAGCAGAAGCAGAATGAGAAGCACAAGAAGGAGAAATTGAAGGAGAAGGAGAATGAGACGGAGAAGCAGAAGGAGAAGTAGGAGAAGCAGAAGAAGAAGAAGCAGGAGAAGCAGAAACAGAAGAAACAGAAGGAGAAGAGCAGAAGCAGAAGGAGAAGCAGAAGAAGCAGAAGCTGAAGCAGAAGAAGAAGAAACAGAAAAGGCAGAAGAAGCAGAAGAAGAAGCAGCAGGAGAAGCAGAAGAAGAAGAAGGAGAAAGAGAAGGATTAGGCGTAGGAGAAACAGAAGGATAAGCAGAAGCAGAAAGAGAAGGAGAAGCAGGAGAAGCAGGAGAAGCAGAAGGAGCAGAAGCAGGAAAATCAGAAGCATAATGAAAGGCAGAAGAAGGAGAAATTGAAACAGAAGAAGATGCAGAAGGAGAAGCAGAAGCAGAAGCAGTAGTAGAAGCAGAAGAAGGAGAAGCAGAAGGAGAAGCATAAAGAGAAACAGAAGGAGAAGCAAGAGAAGCAGAAGCAGGAGAAGCAGAATCAGAAGAAATAGAAGAAGGAGAAGAAGCAGAAGCAGAAAGAGAAGCAGAAACAGAAGGAGAAGCAGAAATAGAAGCAGAAGAAGCAAAGAAGCAAAAGGAGAACCTGAAGCAGAAGGAGAAGCTGGAAAAGCAGAAGAAGAAGAATCTGGAGAAGAAGAAGGAGAACCAGAAGGAGAAGCAGAAGCAGAAAGAGAAGCAAAAGCAGAAGGAGAAGCAGAAGAAACAGAAGAAGCAGAAGCAGTAGCAGAAGAAGCTGAAGATGCAGAAGCAGAAAGAGAAGCAGAAGGAATAGCAGAAGAACGAGAAGGAGAAGGATAAACAGAAGGAGAAGCAGAAGGAGTAGCAGAAAGAGAATCATGAAAAGCAGAAGAAGCAGAAGCAGACGGAGAAGCAGAAGAAGGAGAAGGAGAAGCAGAAGTAGCAGAAGAAGCATAAGGAAAATCACAAGCAGAAGGAGATGCAGAAGGAGAAGCAGGAGAAGCAGAAGAAGCAGAAGCAGAATGGGAAGAACTAAAGAGAAGAAGAAGCAGAAGTAGAAAGAGAAGCCGACGAAGAGAAGCAGAACGAGAAGCAGGAGAAACAGAAGAAGCAGAAGCGGGAGAAGCAGAAGAAGAAGAAACAGAAGAAGGAGAAGGAGCAGAAGCCGAAGGAGAAGCAGAAGCAGAAGGAGAAGCCGAAAGAGAAGCAGGAAAAGCAGAAAAAGCAGAAGCAGGAGAAACAGAAGCAGAAGAAACAGGAGAAGGACAAGAAGCAGAAGCAGAAGCAGAAGGAGAAGCAGAAACAGAAGGAGAAGCAGAAAGAGAAGGAGGGGAAGCAGAAGAAGCAGAAGCAGGAGAAGCAGAAGCATAAGAATCCGAAGAAGCAGAAGCAGAACCTGAAGCAGAAGGAGAAGCAGGAGAAGCAGAATCTGGAGAAGCAGAATGACAAGCTGAAGGAGAAGCAGAAGCAGAAAGGGAATCAAAAGCAGAAGGAGAAGCAGAAGAAACAGAAGAAGCAGAAGCAGTAGCAGTTGCAGCAGAAGGAGAAGCAGAAGGAAAAGCAGGAAACAAGAAGGAGAAAGAGAAACAGAAGCAGAAGGAGAAGGAGAATCAGAAGGAGAAGCAAAAGAAGCAAAAGGAGAAGCAGAAGGAGAAACAGAAGCAGAAGAAGCAGCACAAGGAGAAGCAGAAGCAGAAGAAGATGAATAAGGAGAAGCAGGAGAAGCAGAAGAAGCAGAAGGAGAAGTAGAAGTAGGAGAAGGAGAAGGAAGAGTCGCAGAAGCAATAGGAGAAGAAGGAGAAGCAGAAGCAGAATGAGAAGAAGAAAGAGAAGGACTAGAAGCAGAAGAAGCCGGAAAAGAAGAAGCAGAATAAAGAGAAGAAGAAGAAGAAGAAGAAGAAGAAGAAGAAGAAGAAGAAGAAGAAGAAGAAGAAGAAGAAGAAGAAGAAGAAGAAGAAGAAGAAGAAGAAGAAGAAGAAGAAGGAGAAGGAGAAGGAGAAGGAGAAGCAGAAGGAGAAGAAGTAGAAGCAGAAGAAGCAGAAGCAGGACCTGAAGCAGAAGATACCGAACAAGCAGAAGAAGCAGTAGCAGAAGCAAAACGAGAAGCAGAAGAAGAAGAAGGAGTAAGAGACGGATTAGGAGTAGGAAGAGCAGAAGGAGAATCAGAAGCAGAACGAGAAGCAGAAGGAGCAGCAGAAGGAGAAGCAGAAGAAAGAGAAGCAGAAGCAGAAGAAGCAGCAGAAGGAGAAGCAGAAGCAGAAGAAGATGCAGAAGGAGAAGCAGGAGAAGAAGATGAAGCAAAAGCAGAATGGAGAAGCAGAAGTA
>NW_012303047.1:0-3108 GCF_000151885.1 Dipodomys ordii | reverse complement strand
CAGCAGGAAACACAGCGGGACACAGCGTGGGAAACAGGTTGGGACACAGCGGGACACAGCAGGGGACACAGCGCGGACACATTGGGACACAGCGGGGACACAGCGGGACTCAGCGGGGGACACAGCAGTACACAGCGGGACACAGCGGGACACAGCGGGGGACACAGAGGGGTAAACAGCGGGACACAGCGGTGAACACTGCGAGGACACAGCGGGACCAAGCGGGACACAGCGTCGATACAGTGGGGACACAGCGGGACACAGCGGGGTACACAGCTGGGGACACAGCGGGACACAGCAGGACCCAGCGGGGAAACAGCGGGGACACAGTGGGACACAGCAAGGACACAGCGGGACACAGCGGGACACTGCGGGGCACAGCGGGGGACACAGCGGGACACAGCGGGGACACTGGGAGGACACAGCGGAACACAATATGGGACAAAGTGAGGACACAGCGGGACACAGGGAGACACAGCAGGACACAGCGTGAAACATCGGTAAACCTGAAGGGACACAGCGGGACACAGCGGGGGACACAGCAGGACCCAGAGGGACACAGCGGGGTCACAGCAGGACACAGCGGGGACAAAGCGGGACACAGCGGGGGACACAGCAGGGACAAAGCGTGACACAGTGGGGGACACAGCGAGGACACAGCGGGACACAGCGGTGACACAGCGGGACTCAGCTGGGGACACTGCGGGACACATCGGGACACAGCGGGGACACAGCAAGGACACAGCGGGGGACACAGCAAGACACAGCCGGACACAGCCGGGGACACAGAGGGACACAGCGAGAGACACAGCGGGGGACACAGCGGGACACAGCGGAGAACAAAGAGAGGACACAGCGGGAACCAGCCGGACACAGCGTTGATAGAGCGGGGACACAGAGGGACACAGCGGTGACACAGGGGGACTCAGCGGGGGATACTGCGGGACACAGCGGGGGACACAGCAGGACACAGTGGGGGACACAGCAAGGGACACAGCAGGACCCCGCGGGACAAAGTGTCGATACAGCGGGAGCACAGCGGGACACAGCGGGGTACACAGCTGATGACACAACGGGACACAGTGGGGGACACAGCGGGACACAGCGGGGCACAGCGGGGACAAAACGGGAGACTCAGTGGGGAACAGAGCAGGACACAGCGGGGGACACAGAGAGGACACAGTGGGGACACAGCGAGACTCAGCCAGGGACACAGCGGGGGAAAAAGTGGGACACCACGGGACACAGTGGGACACAGCGGGACACAGCCGGACACAGCGGAGGACACAGCGGGACACAGAGGGGGACACAGTGAGGACACAGTGGGTCATAGCGGGACACAGCGGGGGACACAGCGAGCACACAGCAGAACACAGCGTGGGAAACAGCGAGGACACAGTGGGACACAGCGAGACACAGCGGGACACAGTGGGGACACAGCAGTAGACACAGCGAGACACAGCGGGACACAGCGGGGAACACAGCGGGACACAGCGGGGAACACAGCGAGGACACAGCGGGGACACAGCGGGGACACTGCGGGAACATAGTGGGACACAGCGTGGCACACAGCGGGACACAGCGGGACACAGCTTGGGACACAGCGGGAACACAGCAGGACACAGCGGGGGACACAGCGAGGACACAGCGGGACACAGCAGGACACAGTGTGGTACAAAGCGGGAGACAGCAGGGGACACAGCGAGGACACAGCGGGACACAGCGGCGACACATAGAGGACTCAGCGGGGGACACAGTGGGGGACAGAGCGGGACACAGCGGGACACTGCGGGGCACAGCGGGGGACACAGCGGGACACAGCGGGGGACCCAGCGGGACCCAGCGGGACACAGCGGGACACTGCGGGGCACAGCGGGGGATACAGCGGGACACAGCGGGGGACACAGGGAGCACACAGCATAACACAGCATGGGACAAAGCGAGGACACAGCGGGACACAGCGAGACACAGCGGGACACAGCGGGGACCCAGCAGTGGACACAGCGGGACACAGCGGGGGACAAAGCGGGACACCACGGAACACAGCAGGACACAGCGTGAAACAGCGGTGAACCTGCGGGGACACAGCGAGACACAGCGGGGGACACAGCGGGACACAGCGGGGACACAGCGGGGACACAGCGGGACACAGCAGGTCACAGCGAGGAACACAGCGAGACACAGCGGGACACAGCGGGGGACACAGCAGGGACACAGTGGGACACAGTAGGACACAGCGTGGGACAAAGCAGGAGACAGCAGAGGACACAGCGAGGACACAGCTGGACACAGCGGGGACACAGAGGGGACTCAACAGGGGACATAGAGGGAAAAAAGCGGGACACCATGGGACACAGTAGGACACAGCGGGACACAGCGGGGACACTGCAGGACACAGCCAGGAGACACAGCGGTGGACAGCGGGGGACAGAGAAGGGACACAGCGGGACACAGAGGGGACACAGCTGGACACAGAAGGGTACACAGCGGGACACAGCGGACACACAGCGGCGACAGAGCTGGACACAGAGGGACACAGAGGGGACAGAGCGTGACACAGGTGGACACTGAGGGAGACAGAGCGAGGACACAGCCGGACACAGCGAAACACAGCGTGACACAGTGGGGACACAGCAGGGGACACAGCGGGACACAGTGGGGGACACAGCGGGACACAGCGGGGTACACAGCAGGGACAAAGAAGGACACAGCGGGGGACACAGCGAGGACACAGCGGGACACAGCGGTGACACAGCGGGACACAGCTGGGGACACTTTGGGACACAGCGGGACACAGAGGGACACAGCAAGGACACAGCGGGGGACAGTGGGGGACACAGCGGGACACAGCAAGGCACAACGGGGTCACAGCAATGGACACAGCAGGACACAGCGGGGGACAAAGCGGGACACAGCGGGGGACACAGCGGGACACAGCGGGGACACAGCGGGGGACACAGCGGGACACAGCGGAGACACAGCGGGGACTCAGCGGGACACAGCAGGACACAGCGGCGGACACAGAGAGGAACACAGAGAGGACACAGAGGACCCAGCGGGGACACAGCGGGGGGACACAGCAGAACACAGCGTGGAAAAACAGCGAGG
>NW_012303046.1:0-3108 GCF_000151885.1 Dipodomys ordii | reverse complement strand
CAGCGGAACACAGTGGGACACATTGGTGACAAAGCGTGAGACACAGCGGGGGACAGAGCGGGAGAGAGCGTGGGACACAGCGAGGACACAGCGGGACACAGCGGGGGAAACAGCGGGACACAGCGGTGGACACAGGGGGAGAGAGCGGAGGACACAGCAGGACACAGCGGTGGAAACAGCGGGACACATCGGTGGACCCAGCGAGGACCCAGCGGGACCCAGCGGGACACAGTGTTGATACAGCTGGGATACATCCTTACACAGCGTGGTACACATCTGTGGACACAACGGGACACAGTGGGGGCACAGCGAGGACAAATCGTGAGACGAAGCGGGGGACAGAGCGGAAGACAGCGGGGGACACAGCGAGGACACAGCAGGACACAGCAGGACACAGCAGGGAACACGGCGAGGACACAGCGGGACCCAGCGGGACCCAGCGTCGATACAGCGGGGATACAGCGTTACACAGTGTGGTACAAATCTGTGGACACAAGGGGACACAGTGGGGGCACAGCGGGACACAGTGGGACACAGCGAGGACAAATCGTTTGACGAAGCGGGGGACAGAGCGGGAGACAGCGGGGGACACAGCGAGGACACAGCAGCACACAGCGGGACACAGCAGGGAAAACGGCGAGGACACAGCGGGACCCAGCGGGACCCAGCGTCGATACAGCGGGGATACAGCGTTACACAGTGTGGTACAAATCTGTGGACACAAGGGGACACAGTGGGGGCACAGCGGGACAGAGCGGGACACAGTGGGACACAGCGAGGACAAATCGTGAGACACAGCGGGGGACAGAGCGGGAGACAGCAGGGGACACAGCGAGGACACAGCAGTACACAGCGGGACACAGCAGGGACAGAGCGGGACACAGCGGGGTACACAGCGGGACACAGCGGGAGGCACAGCGGGACACAGCGAAGGACCCAGCGAGGACACAGCGGGACACAGCGGGGGAAATAGTGGGACACAGCGGTAGACAAAGGGGGACAGAGTGGGGGACACAGCGGGACACAGCGGTATACAGAGCGGTACACAGCGGTGGACACAGCGAGGACACAGCGGGACCCAGCGGGACACAGCGTCGATACAGCGGGGACAGAGTGGGCCACAGCGGGACACACAGGAACAAAGCAGTAGACACAGCAGGACACAGCAGGGGACACAGCGGGACACAGCCGGGGACACAGGGAGGACAGAGCGGGACACAGCGGGGACACAGCGGGGACTCAGCGGGGGACACAGCGGGGGACACAGCGGGGGCAAAGCGGGACACCACGGGACACAGCGGAACACAGCGGGGACAAGGAGGAGACAGAGCAGGACACAGCGAGGACACAGCGGGACAAAGCAGGGTACACAGCAGGGGACACAGCGGGACACAGCGGGACACAGCGGGGGACACAGCGGGACACAGCGGGGGACACAGCGAGGACACAGCGGGATACAGCGGGGGACACAGCGAGGACACAGCGGGGGACACACCGGGGGACACAGCAGAACACAGCAGGTAACACAGCGAGGACACAGCGTGACCCAGCAGGACACAGCGTCTATACAGCGGGGATACAGCGTTACACAGTGTGGTTCACATCTGTGGACACAAGGGGACACAGTGTGGGCATAGCGGGACACAGCGGGACACAGTGGGACAAAGCAAGGACAAATCGTGAGACACAGCGAGGGACAGAGCTCGAGACAGCGGGGGACACAGCTAGGACACAGCAGGGCACAGCGGGACACAGCAGGGACAGAGCGGGACACAGCGGGACACAGCGGGGGGCACAGTGGGACCCAGCGGGGAACCCAGCGAGGACACAGCAGGACAAAGCGGGGGACACAGCGGTGACAAAGCTGTACACAACGGAGTACATAGCAGGACCCAGCGGGACACAGCGTCGATACAGCAGGGACACAGCATTATACAGTATGGTACACAGCTGTGGACACAACGGGACACAGTGGGGGCACAGCGGGACACAGCGGAACACAGTGGGACACAGCAGGGCAAAGCGTGAGACACAGTGGGGGACAGAGAGTGAGACAGCGGGGGACACAGCGAGGACACAGCGGGACACAGCGGGGGAAACAGCGGAAAACAGCGGTGGACACAGGGGGACAGAGCGGGGGACACAGCGGGACACAGCGGGGGAAACAGCGGGACACAGCGGTGGACACAGCGGGACAGAGCGGGGACACAGCGGGACACAGCGGTGGACACAGCGGGACACAGCGGTGGACACAGCGAGGACACAGCGGGACCCAGCGGGACACAGCGTCGATACAGCGGGGACAGAGTGGGCCACAGCGGGGTACACAGCTGGGGACACAACGGGGCACATCGGGGGACACAGCAAGGACTCAGCAGAACACAGCGTGGGACACAGTGAGGACACAGGGGGACACAGCGGGACACAGCAGGAACACAGCAGTAGACACAGCGGGACACAGCAGGGGACACAGCGGGACACAGCGGGGGACACAGGGAGAACAGAGCGGGACACAGCGGGGACACAGCGGGGACTCAGCGGGGGACACAGCGGGGAACAAAGCGGGACACAGCGGGACACAGCAGGACAAAGTGTCGATACAGCAGGGACACAGCGGGACACAGTGGGGTACACAGCTGGGGACACAACGGAACACAGCGGGGGACACATCGAGGACACAGCAGGACACAGCGGGGACACAGCGGGGACTCAGCGGGGGACACAGCGGGGGACAAAGCGGGACACAGCGGGACACAGCGGGACAAAGCGTCGATATAGCGGGGACACAGCGGGACACAGCGGGATACACAGCTGGGGACACAACGGAACACAGCGGGGGACACATCGAGGACACAGCAGTACACAGCAGGGACACAGCGGGGACACTGCTGGAACATAGCAGGACACAGCTGGGTACACAGCGGGACACAGCGGGACACAGCTTGGGACACAGCGGGGACATAGCGGGACACAGCGGGGGACACAGTGGGACACAGCGGGTGACACAGCAGAACACAGTGGGGGACACAGCGAGGACACAGTGGGACACAACAAGACACAGCATCGAAACAGCGGGGACACAGCGGTACACAGCGGGGTACACAGCTG
>NW_012303045.1:0-3108 GCF_000151885.1 Dipodomys ordii | reverse complement strand
GCTGTGTCCCGCTGTGTCCCCCACGGTTCAGGCTGTGTCTTCTGCTGTGTCCCCGCTGTGTCCCGCTGTGTCCCGCTGTGTCCTCGCTGTGTCCCACGCTGTGTTGCGCTGGGTCCTCGCTGTGTCCCGCGATGTGTCCCGTTGTGTCCCCAGCTGTGTCCCCGCTCTGTCCTGCTGTGTTCCCGCTGTATCGACGCTGTGTCCCACTTTGTCCCGCTGTGTCCTCGCTGTGTTCCCAGCTGTGTCCCGCTGTGTACCCCTCTGTGTCCCCCTCTGTGTCCCGCTCTGTTCCCCGTTGTGTCCCGCTGTGTCCCGCTGTGTCCCCCGCTGTGTCCCTGCTGTGTCCCCGCTGTGTCCTGCTGTATACTGCTGTGTCCCCTGCTGAGTCCCACTGTGTCCCCGCTGTGTCCCGCAGTGTCCCCCATGTGTCTCCCGCTGTGTCCCATTGTGTCCCGCTGTGTCCCCCACTATTTCCCCCGCTGTGTACGGCTGTGTCCCCCGCTGTGTCCCCCTTTGTCCACTGCTGTGTCCCCGCTATGTCCCGCTTTTTCCCCGGCTGTGTCCCGCTGTGTCCTCACTGTGTCCCCCGCTGTGTCCCACTGTGTCCTCGCTGTGTTCCCCGCTGTGTCCCGCTGTGTCCCCCGCTGTGTCCCCCGCTGTGTCCTCGCTGTGTCCCCTGCTGTGTCCCGCTGTGTCCTCACTGGGTCCCCCACTGTGTCCCGCTGTGTCCCCCACTGTGTCCCGCTGTGTCCGGCTGTGTCCCGCTCTGTACCTGCTGTGTCCCTCTGTGTCCCGCTGTGTCCCAGCTGTGTGCCTGCTGTGTCCCGTTGTGTAGCCTGCTGTGTCCCGTTGTGTCGCCCGCTTTGTCCCGCTGTGTCCCACTGTGTCGCCCGCTTTGTCCCGCTGTGTCCCGCTGTGTCCCCGCTGTGTGCCCGCTTTGTCCCCGGAGTGTGCCCGCTTTGTCCCGCTGTGTACCCCGCTGTGTCCAGCTATGTCACCGCCTTGTCTCGCTGTGGCCACTGTCTGTCTCCACTGTCCCATGCTGTGTCCCCCGCTGTGTCCCACTGTGTCCAGGCAGGGTCACTGCTGTTTCCCGCTGTGTCCCGCTGTGTTCCGTGGTGTCCCTCTTTGTCCCCCACTGTGTCCCCCGCTGAGTCCCCGCTGTGTCACCGCTGTGTCCCACTGTGTCCTCGCTGTGTCCCCCGCTGTCTCCACCTCTGTCCTCCGTTGTGTCTCACACTTTGTCCCCGCTGTGTCCCACTGTGTCCCGCTGTGTCCCGCTGTGCCCCCACTGAGTCCCGTTGTGTCTACAGCTGTGTACCACGCTGTATAACGCTGTGTGCCCGCTGTATCGACGCTGTGTCCCGCTGGGTCCCGCTGTGTCCTCGCTGTGTCCCCCGCTGTGTTCTCGCTGTGTCCCCCGCTGTGTCCCGTTGTGTCCCCAGCTATGTACCCCGCTGTGTCCCGCTGTATCGACGCTGTGTCCCACTGGGTCCCGCTGTTTCCTTCCTGTGTTCCCTGCTGTGTCCCGCTCTGTCCCGCTGTGTCCCCGCTGTGTGCCCGCTGTGTCCCGCTGTGTACTCCGTTGTGTCCAGCTGTATCACCGCTGTGTCTCGCTTTGGCCCCTCTCTGTCTCCGCTGTCCCCCGCTGTGTCCCCCTCTGTGTCCTTCTGTGTCCCGCTGTGTCCCCCGCTTTGTCCCGCTGAGTCCCCTCTGTGTCGCCGCTGTGTCCCGCTGTGTCCTCGCTGTGTCCCCCGCTGTCTGCCGCTTTGTCCCCGCTGTGTGCCAAGCTGTGTCCCGCTGTGTCCCGCTGTGTACCCCGCTGTGTCCCACTATGTTTCCGCAGTGTCCCTGCTGTGTACCGCTGTGTCCCGCTGTGTCCCCGCTGTATCGACGCTGTGTCCCGCTGTGTCCCGCTGTGTCCTCGCTGTGTCCCATGCTGTGTTCTGCTGTGAGCCTCGCTTTTTTACCCGCTGTGTCCCCCTCTGTGTCCCCCCGCTGTGTCCCACTGTGTCCCCCACTGTGTCCCTGCTATGTCTTTCGATGTCCCGCTATGTACTGCTGTGTCCACCGCTGAGTCCCGCTGTGTCCCCGCTGTGTCCCAATGTGTCCTCGATCTGTCCCCCGCTGTGTACCGCTGTGTCCATCCTGTGTCCCCCGCTGTGTCCTGCTGTGTCCCGCTCTGACCCCGCTATGTCCTGCTGTGTCCCCCGCTGTTTCCCGCTCTATCCTTGCTGTGTCCCCCACTGTGTGCCGCTGTGTCCTCGCTGTTTCCCCCGCTGTGTCCTGCTGTGTCCTTTTGTGTCACGCTGTTTTCCCGCTGTGTCCCTGCTGTGTCCCTCTGTGTACCCCGCTTTGTCCAGTTTTGTCTCCGCTGTGTCTCGCTGTGTCCCACGCTCTGTTCCAAACTGTGTCCCGCCTTGTCCCGCGCTGTGTCCCGCTGTGTCCCCCGCTGTGTCCCGCTGTGTCACCCCCTGAGTCCCCGCTGTGTCACCGCTGTGTCGGGCTGTTTCCTCGCTGTGTCCCCTGCTGTCACCCTCTCTGTCCCCTGCTGTGTCTCACGCTTTTTCCCCGCTGTGTCCCACTGTGTCCCGCTGTGTCCGGCTGTGCCCCCACTGTGTCCCGTTGAGTCCAAAGTTGTGTACCACACTGTGTAACGCTGTGTCCCCGCTGTATCGAAGCTGTGTCCCGCTGTGTCCCGCTGTGTCCTCGCTGTGTTCCCGCCTGTGTCCCGCTGTGTCCCCCACTGTGTCCCCCGCTGTGTCCTCGCTGTGTCCCCTGCTGTGTCCTGCTGTGTCCTCACTGGGTCCCCCACTTTGTCCCGCTTTGTCCCCCGCTGTGTCCCGCTGTGTCCCACTGTGTCCCCGCTGTGTGCCTGCTGTGTCCCGCTGTGTCTCCCGCTTTGTCCCGCTGTGTCCCCCTGTGTCCTCGCTGTGTGCCCTGCTGTCTCCCGCTTGGTCTCCCGCTGTGTTCCGCTGTGTCCCGCTGTGTCCCCGCTGTGTCCCCAGCTGTGTCCCGCTGTGTCCCGTTGTGTCCCACTTTGTACCACGCTGTGTCCCCCGGTGAGTCCCCTCTGTGTCCCGCTGTGTCCCCCTGTGTCCTCGCTGT
>NW_012303044.1:0-3108 GCF_000151885.1 Dipodomys ordii | reverse complement strand
TCAGCTCTTCTGACGCTGTGTCCCGCTGTGTCCCCCGCTGTGTCCCGCTGGGTCCCGCTGTGTCCCCCGCTGTGTACCGCTGTGTCCCCGCAGGTTCACCGCTGTTTCACGCTGTGTCCTGCTGTGTTACGTGGTGTCCAGCTTTGTCCCCTGCTGTGTCCCGCTGTGTCCACTGCTGGGTCCCCACTGTGTCCCGCTGTGTCTCGCTGTGTCCCGCTGTGTCCTCGCTTTGTCCCATGCTGTGTTAAGCTGTGTCCTCCCTGTGTCCCCTGCTGTGTCCCGCTGTGTCCCCCGCTGTGCCCCGCAGTGTCCCGCTGTGTCCCGCTGTGTCCCGCTGGGTCCCCCGATGTGTCCCGCTGTGTCCCCAGCTGTGCCCCGCAGTGTCCCGCTGTGTCCCGCTCTGTCTCCCACTGTGTCCCCCGCTGAATCCTCTATGTGTCGCGGCTGTGTCCCGCTGTGTCCTCGCTGTGTCCCCTGCTGTCTCCCACTTTGTCCCAAGCTGTGTCCCACTGTGTCCCGCTGTGTCCTCGCTGTGTCCCCTGCTGTCTCCCGCTTTGTCCCACGCTGTGTCCCACTGTGTCCCGCTGTGTCCCGCTGTGTCCCCCGCTGTGTCTCGCTGTGTCTACTGCTGTGTCCCCACTGTGTCCCGCTGTGTCTCGCTGTGTCCCGCTGTGTCCTCGCTGTTTCCCACGCTGTGTTCTGCTGTGTCCTCGCTGTGTCCCCCGCTGTGTCCCGTTGTGTCCCCAGCTGTGTACCCCACTGTGTCCCGCTGTGTCCCCGCTGTATCGACGCTGTGTCCCACTGGGTCCCGCTGTGTCCTCCCTGTGTTCCCCACTGTGTCCCGCTATGTACCCCTCTGTGTCCCTCGCTCTGACCCGCTGTGTCCCGCTGTGTACTGCTGTGTCCCCCGCTGTGTCCCGCTGTGTCCCCGCTGTGTCCCAATGTGTCCACGCTGTTTCCCGCGCTGTGTCCCGCTGTGTCCCCACTCTATCGATGCTGTGTCCCGCTGGGTCCCGCTGTGTCCCCCGCTGTGTACCGCTGTGTCCCCGCAGGTTCACCGCTGTTTCACGCTGTGTCCTGCTGTGTTCCGTTGTGTCCCGCTTTTTCCCCCGCTGTGTCCCGCTGTATCCACTGCTGGGTCCCCGCTGGGTCCCGCTGTGTCTCGCTGTTTCCCGCTGTGTCCTCGCATTGTCCCATGCTGTGTTCCGCTGTGTCCTCCCTGTGTCCCCCGCTATGTCCGGCTGTGTCCCCCGCTGTGCCCCGCAGTGTCCCGCTGTGTACCGCTGTGTCCTCGCTGTGTCAAACTGTGTCCCCCCTGTTTCCCCGTTGGGTCCTGCTGTGTCCCGCTGTGTCCCGCTGGGTCCCGCTGGGTCCCTCGCTTTGTCCCGCTTTGTCCCCGCAGTGTCCCCGCTGTGTCCCGCTGTGTCCCACTGTGTACTGTGGTTTCCCGCTTTGTCCCCCGCTATGTCCACTGCTGAGTCCCCTCTGTGTCCCCGCTGTGTCCCGCTGTGTCCCCCGCTGTGTCTCCCTGTGTCCCCAGCTGTGTCCTCCTGTGTCCCGCTGTGTCCGGATGGGTCCCGCAGTGTCCCCGCTGTGTCCCCACTGTGTCCCGCTGTGTCCCCCACTGTGTCCCCGCAGGTTCACCGCTGTTTCACGCTGTGTCCCGCAGTGTTCCGTGGTGTCCCGCTTTGTCCCCCGCTGTGGCCCCCCCTGAGCCACCTCTGTGTCCCCGCTGTGTCCCGCTGTGTCCTCGCTGTGTCCGCCTCTGTCTCCCGCTCTGTCCACCGCTGTGTCTCACGCTTTGTCCCCGCTGGGTCCCGCTGTGTCCCGCAGTGTCCCCAGCTGTGTCCCGCTGTGTCACCACTGTGTCCCGCTTTGTCCTCGCTGTGTCCCCCGCTGTGTCCCGCTTTGTCCCTGCTCTGTACCCGGCCGTGTCTCTCTGTGTCCCCCGCTGTGTCCCGCTGTGTCCCCTGCTGTGTCCCCACTGTGTCTCGCTGTGTTTCGCTGTGTCCGGCTGTGTCCTCGCTCTGTCTCCCTCAGTGTCCAGCTGTGTCCTCCCTGTGTCCCCCGCTGTGTCCCGCTGAGTCCCCTGCTGTGTCCCGCTGTGTCCCGCTGTGTCACGCTCTGTCCCCTCTGTGTCCCTCTGTGTCCAGCTCTCTCCCAGTTGTGAGTCCGCTGTGCCCCGCTGTGTACCCTTCTGTGTCCAGCTGTGTCCCCTCTGTGTCCCGTTGTGTCCCTTCTCTTTCCCCCGCTGTCCACCGCTGTGTCCCCCGGCTGTGTCCCGCAGTGTCCCCGCTGTGTCCCGCTGTGTCCTACTGTGTCCCGTGGTGTCCCGCTTTTTCCCCTCTATGTCCCCTGCTGAGTCCCCTCTGTGTCCCCGCTGTGTCCAGCTGTGTCCTCGCTGTGTCCTCTGCTGTCTCCCGCTTTATCCCACGCTGTGTCCTACTGTGTCCCACTGTGTCCCTGCTGTGTCCCCCGCTGTGTCCCGCTGTGTCCTGCTGTGTCCGGCTGTGTCCCCTGCTGTGTCCGTCTGGGTCCCGCTGTGTCCCCCGCTGTGTCCCGCTGTGTCCCCGCAGGTTCACCGCTGTTTCACGCTGTGTACTGCTGTGTTGCGTGGTGTCCCGCTTTGTTCCCTGCTGTGTCCCGCTGTGTCCATTGCTGTGTCCCCGCTGGGTCCCGCTGTGTCTCGCTGTTTCCCGCTGTGTCCTCGCTTTGTCCCATGCTGTGTTCCGCTGTGTCCTCCCTGTGTCCCCCGCTGTATCCCGCTGTGTCCCCCGCTGTGCCCCGCAGTGTCCCGCTGTGTCCCACTGTATCCTCACTGTGTCCCACTGAGACCCCGCTGTATTCCCACTAGAACCTGCTGTGTCACACTGAGACCCGCTGGGTCCACAAACTATGATCACGATCAGTCCCCACAGTGACCCCGCTGAGTCCCACTGGAGTACCACTGTATCCTGATGGTGTCCCAATTAGTCCCCCAACTATGTACCCTGCTGAAGGCCCGTCTATGACCACTATGAGACCCACTGGGACACCACGCTGTGACCCAACTAAAACCCCCCAGAGACATAATAAGGACCCCGAAGAGGCCAGGCTGGAACCCGAAAA
>NW_012303043.1:0-3108 GCF_000151885.1 Dipodomys ordii | reverse complement strand
AAGCGGGGACACAGTGAGACACAGCGAGGACACAGCGGGACACAGCGGAGGACACAGCGGGACACAGCGGGGACAAAGCGGGGGACAAAGCGGGGACAAAGCGGGACACTGCGGGACAAAATGGGACACAGATGGACACAGCGGGGACAAAGCAGGGGACACAGCGGGGGACAGCGGGGACACAGCCAGACACAGCAGGACACAGCGGGAAACAGCAGGGACACAGCAAGGACACAGCGGGACACAGCAGGACACAGAGGGGACACAGCGGGGGACAGCAGGGAGACACAGCGGGGACACAGCGGGGACACAGCAGAACACAGTGGGGACACAGCGGGGGACAGCAGGGAGACACAGCGGGGACACATCGGGACACAGCAGGACACAGGGGGTACACAGCAGGACACAGCGGGACACAGCGGGATACACAACCTGACACAGCGGGGGACACAGCGGGGGACACAGCGGGACAAAGCGGGACACTGTGGGGACAGAGTGGGACACAGCGGGGACACAGCGGGGGACCCAGCGGGGACACAGTTGCGACATTGCGGGACACACTGGGGACACAGCGGAGACACAGCGGGACACAGCAGCGACACAGCGGAACACAGCGGGGAACACAGGGGGACACAGCCTGGGACAGAACGGGACACAGCGTGGACACAGCGGGACACAGCGAGACACAGCAGTGACAAAGCGGCGACACAGCGGGACACATCGGGACACAGCGGGACACAGCGGGGACACAGCGGGGGACAGAAGGGTCACACCGGTGAACAACGGGGACACAGCAGGCCAGCGCGGGGGTCACAGTGGGAAACAGCGGAGACACAGGGGGACACAGAGGGCGACACTGAGGGACACAGCGGGACACAGCGGGACAGAGAGGGGACACATCGGGGACAAAGCGGGGGACACAGTGGGGACACAGCGGTAAACAGCGGGGGACACAGCGGGACTCAGCTGGGGACACATCAAAGGACACAGTGGGTGACACAGCGGGGGAAACAGCGGGAAACAGCGGGGGACACAGAGTGGACACAGCAGGACACAGCGGGGGACACAGCAGGACACAGCGGGGTATACAGAGGCAGCCACAGCGGTACACATCGGGACACAGCGGGGACACAGCGGGACACAGCGGGACACAGCGGGGACAGAGCAGGACACAGCGGGGACATAGCGGGGACACAGCAGGGGACACAGTGGGACACAGCGGGATACAGCGGGGGATACAGCGGGACACAGCGGGGGACACAGTGGAACACAGCGGGGGACACAGGCCGACAAAGCAGGACACAGCGGGACACAGCGGGAAACAGCAGGACACAGCGGGGGACACACCGGACACAGCGGGGGTCCCAGCAAGAACACAGCGGGACACAGGAGGACAAAGCGGGGACACAACGGGGACACAGCGGGGGACACAGCGAGGACACAGCGGGGACTTAGGGGGACACTGCGGGACACAGTGGAACACAGCAGGGACACAGTGGGACACAGCGGGGGACACAGAGGTGGACACTGCAGAACACAGCGGGACACAGCGCGATAGAGCGGGACACAGCGGGGACACAGCGAAGACACAGTGGGACACAGCGGGGAACACAGCGGGGGACAAAGCGGGACACAGCGGAGAACACAGTATGGACACAGCAAGTCACAGCGGGGAAATAGTGGGGGACACAGCGTGGGACACAGCGGGATACAGAAGGACACAGCGAGGACACAGCGGGACACAGGAGGACACAGCGGGGATACAGCGAGGACACAGCGGGGACAAAGTGGGACACAGCGGGGACACAGCGGGGGACACAGCGGGAACAGAGCGGGGACACAGCGGGACACACCGGGGACACAGCCGGGACACAGCGGGACACAGCGACACAGCAGAACACAGCGTAGGACACAGCGGGACACAGCCTGGGAAAGAGCGGGACATAGCGTGGACACAGCGGGACACAGCGTGACACAGCAGTGACAAAGCGGCGACACAGCGGGACACATTGGGACACATTGGGACACAGCGGGGACACAGCGGGGGACAGAGGGGACACACCGGTGGACAACGGGGACACAGCAGGACAGCGCGGCGGTCACAGTGGGAAACAGCGGAGACACAGGGGGACACAGGGGGCGACCCAGAGGGACACAGCGGGACCCAGCGGGGACACAGCGGGGACAAAGCGAGGGACACAGTGGGGGACACAGCGGTAAACAGCGGGGGACACAGCGGGACTCAGCTAGGGACACATCAAAGGACACAGCGGGTGACACAGCGGGGGAAACAGCGGGAAACAGCGGGGGACACAGTGAGGTTACAGCAGGACACAGCGGGGGACAAAGCGGGGGAAACAGCGGGAAACAGCTGGGGACACAGCGAGGACACAGCGGGACACAGCGGAGGACACAGCGGGGGACAGCGGTGACACACCGGCGGACAGCGGGGACACAGCGGGACACAGCAGGGGACACAGTGGGACACAGTGGGGACACAGCCGGGAACACAACGGGACACAGCTGGGGACACAGCGAGGACACAGCGGGTCACAGCGGGGGACACAGTGGGGGACAGCGGGGACGCACATGCAGACAGCGGGGACACAACGGTACACAGCGGGGGAAATCAGGGACACAGCGGGACACAGCGGGACACAGCAGGGACACAGCAGGGACACAGCGGGACACAGCGGGGACACAGTGTGGGACACAGCGAGGACACAGAGGGACACAGAGGGATACACAGAGAGGACACAGCGTGACACATGGGGACACAGCGGGACACAGCGGGGGACACAGAGAGGACACAGCGGGACACAAATGGGGACACAACAAGGACACAGCGGGACACAGAGGGAAAGAGCGGGGGACACAGCAGGGACACATCGGGTCAAAGCGCGGACACAGTGGGGGACACAGCAAGGTCACAGCGGTACACAGAGGGATACACAGCGAGGACACAGCGTGACACATGGGGACACAGCGGGACCCAGCGGGGGACCCAGCGAGGACTCAGCGGGACACAGCGTGAAAGAGCGGGACACAGCGGGGGACACAGCCGGGGACACAGCGGGACACAGCAGGGGACACAGAGGGACACAGCGG
>NW_012303042.1:0-3108 GCF_000151885.1 Dipodomys ordii | reverse complement strand
CCAGCTCTGTCCCTCGCTGTGTCTCACGCTTTGTCCCCGCTGTGTCCCACTGTGTCCCGCTGTGTCCGGCTGTGCCCCCACTGTGTCCCGTTGTGTCCACAGCTGAGTACCACGCTGTGTAACGCTGTGTGCCCGCTGTATCGACGCTGTGTCCCGCTGGGTCCCGCTGTGTCCTCGCTGTGTTCCCCGCTGTGTCCCGCTGTGTCCCCCGCTGTGTCCTCGCTGTGTCCCCCGCTGTGTCCTCGCTGTGTCCCCCTCTGGGTCCCGGTGGGTCCTGCTGTGTCCTCCGCTGTGTCCCGTTGTGTCCCCAGCTGTGTCCCCCACTATGTCCCGATGTGTCTACTGCTGTGTCCATGCTATGTCTTGCTATGTCGTGCTGTGTCCCCCGCTGTGTCCGCTGCTTTGTCCTGTTGTTTTCCCCGCTGTGTCACCAATGTGTCCCGCTGTGTCCTCGCTGTGTCCCGCTGTGTCTCGCTGTGCCCCCACTCTGTCCCGTTGTGTCCACAGCTGGGTACCAGGCTGTGTAACCCTGTGTCCCCGCTGTATCGACGCTGTGTCCTGCTGGGTGCCGTTGTGTCCTCGCTGTGTTCCCCGCTGTGTCACTCTGTGTCCCCAGCTGTGTCCTCGCTGTGTCCCCCTCTGTGTCCTACTGTGTCCTCGCTGTGTTCCCCGCTGTGTCCAGCTGTGTCACCACTGTGTCTCGCTGTGGCCACTCTCTGTCTCCGCTGTCCCCCGCTGTGTCCCCCGCTGTGTCCCGCTGTGTCCTGCTGTGTCCCGCTGTGTCCCCCGCTTTTTCCTGCTGTGTCCCGCAGTGTCCCCGCTGTGTCCCGCTGTGTAACACTGTGTCCCGTTGTATCCCACTTTGTCCCACGTTGTGTCCCCCGCTGAGTCCCCTCTGTGTTGCCGCTGTGTCCCCCTGTGTCCTCGCTGTGTCCCCTGCTGTCTCCCGCTTTGTCTCACGCTGTGTTGCGCTGTGTCCCGCTGTGTCCCCGCTGTGTCCCCGCTGTGTCCCCAGCTGTGTCCCGCTGTGTACCCTGCTGTGTCATGCTATGTTCCCGCAGTGTCCCCGCTGTGTCCCGCTGTGTCCCGCTGTGTCCTCGCTGTGTCCCCAGATGTGTACCCCACTGTGTTCTGCGTGTCCCTGCTGTATCGACGCTGGGTCCCGCTGGGTACCGCTGTGTCATCCCTGTGTCCCCCGCTGTGTCCCGCTGTGTCCCCCGCTGTGTCTCTGCTGTGTCCCCGCTGTGTCCCGCTGTGTACTGCTGTGTCCCCCGCTGAGTCCCGCTGTGTCCCGCTGTGTCCCAATGTGTCCTCGCTCTGTCCCCCGTGTGTCCCGTTGTGTCCTCCCTTTGCCCCCGCTGTGTCCCGCTGTGTCCCCCGCTGTGTCCCACTGTGTCCTTGCTTTGTCCCAGGCTTTGTGCCGCTGTGTCCTCGCTGTGTCCCCCGCTGTGTCCCGCTGTGTCCTGCTGTGTCACGCTGTTTCCCCGCTGCGTCCCCGCTGTGTCCCTCTGTGTACCCCGTTGTGTCCAGCTTTGTCCCCGCTGTGTCTCGCTGTGTCCCACGCTCTGTCCCCCACTGTGTCCCGCTCTGTCCTCCTCTGTGTCCTGCTTTGTCCCCCGCTGTGTCCCACTGTGTCCCGCTGTGTCCGGCTGTGCCCCCACTGTGTCCCGTTGTGTCCACAGCTGAGTACCACGCTGTGTAACGCTGTGTGCCCGCTGTATCGATGCTGTGTCACGCTGGGTCCCGCTGGGTCCACGCTGTGTTCCCCGCTGTGTCCCGCTGTGTCCCCCGCTGTGTCCCCCTGTGTCCCCCGCTGTGTCCCGCTGTGTCCTCACTGGGTCTCCCATTGGGTCCCGCTGTGTCCCCCGCTATGTCCCGCTGTGTCCCGCTGTGTCCCCCACTGTGTCCCTGCTGTGTCCCCGCTGTGTCCTGCTGTATACTGCTGTGTCCCCCGCTGAGTCCCGCTGTGTCCCCGCTGTGTCCCGCTGTGTTCCCCATGTGTCCCTCGCTGTGTCCCACCGTGTCCCACTGTGTCCCCCACTGTTTCCCCCGCTGTGTCTGGCTGTGTCCCCCGCTGTGTCCCGCTGTGTCCACTGCTGTGTCCCCGCTGTGTCCCGCTTTTTTCCCGGCTGTGTCCCGCTGTGTCCTCACTGTGTCCCCCGCTGTATCCCGCTGTGTCCTCGCTGTGTCCCCAGCTGTGTCCCGCTGTGTCCCCCGCTTTGTCCCGCTGTGTCCCACTGTGTCCCCACTGTGTCCCGCTGTGTCCCGCTGTGTCGCCGGTGTGCCCGCTGTGTCCCGCTGTGTACCCCGCTGTGTCCAGCTATGTCACCGCTGTGTCCCGCTGTGGCCCATCTCTGTCTCCGCTATCCCCCGCTGTGTCCCCCACTGTGTGCCGCTGTGTCCCGCTATGTCCCCCGCTTCATCCCGCTTTGTCCCCCGCTGTGTTCCGCTGTTTCCCGCTGTGTCCTCGCTGTGTCCCGTGGTGTCTCATTTTGTCCCCGCTGTGTCCCCAGCTGTGTGCCTGCTGTGTCCCCAGCTGTGTACCCCACTGTGTCCCGCTGTGTCCCTGCTGTATCGACCCTGGGTCCCGCTGGGTCCCGCTGTGTCCTCCCTTTGTCCCCCGCTGTGTCCCGCTGTGTCCGGCACTGTGTCCCGCTGTGTCTACTGCTGTGTCCCCGCTGTGTCCCGCTGTGTCCAGCTGGGTCCCTGCTGTATCCACGCTGGGTCCCGCTGGGTCCTGCTCTGTCATCCCTGTGTCCCCCGCTGTGTCCCGCTCTGTCCCCCGCTCTGTCTCTGCTGTGTCCCCGCTGTGTCCCGCTTTGTCCCGCTGTGTACTGCTGTGTCCCCCGCTGAATCCCGCTGTGTCCCAATGTGTCCCAATGTGTCCTCGCTCTGTCCCCTGCTGTATCCCGCTGTGTCCTCCCTGTGTCCCCCGCTGTGTCCCGCTGTGTCCCGCTGTGTCCCCCGCTGTGTTCCCTGCTATGTCCCGCTGTGTCCCCCGCTGTGTCCCACTGTGTCCTTGCTGTGTCCCATGCTGTGTGCCGCTGTGTCATCGATGTGTCCCCCGCTGTGTCCCGCTGTGTCCTGCTGTGTCACGCTGTTCCCCTC
>NW_012303041.1:0-3108 GCF_000151885.1 Dipodomys ordii | reverse complement strand
AGAGGGACACAGCAAGGACACAACGGGGGACAGTGGGGGACACAGCGGGACACAGCAAGGCACAATGGGATCATAGCAGTGGACACAGCAGGACACTGCGGGGGACACAGCGGGACACAGCGGGGGACACAGCGGGACACAGTGGGACACGGGGGGACACAGCGTGACACAGCGGGGACACAGCGGGGGACACAGCGGGACACAGCGGAGACACAACGGGGACACAGCGGGATCCAGCAGGACACAGCGGGGGACACAGCGGGATACAGCGGGACACAGCGGGGGACACTGCAGGGACACATTGGGACACAGTAGGACACAGCGTAGGACAAAGCGGGAGACAGCAGAGGACACAGCGAGGACACAGATGGACATAGCGGGGACACAGAGGGGACTCAGCAGGGGACATAGTGGGAAAAATGCGGGACACTACGGGACACAGAAGGACACAACAAGACACAGCGGGGGGCACAGTAGGACAGAGTGGGGGACACAGTCGGGGACAGAGGGGGACATCACGAATAACAGAGCAAGGACAGAGAGGGACCCAGGGGGACACATTCCTCGATACAGCGGGATTCACAGCGTTACACAGCAGGTTACACAGCTGGGGACACAAAGGGACACAGTGGTGGACATAGCGGGACACAGTGGGACAGAGTGGGACACAGATGGGATCAAGCGTGAGACACAGCGGGGGACAGAGCGGGAGACAGCGGGGGACACAGCGAGGACACAGCGGGACACAGCGGGGACACAGCGGAGACACAGCGGGGACGCAGCTAGGGACACAGCGGGGGACAACGCGGGACACCACGGAACACAGGGGGACACAGCGCGAAACAGCGGTGACCCTGCGTGGACACAGCGCGACACAGCGGGGGACACAGCGGGGGACACAGCAGGAAACAGAGGGACAGAGTGGGGGACACAGTGGGACACAGCGGGGGACACAGCGAGGACACAGTGGGACACAGCGTGGGACAAAGTGGGAGAAAGCGGGGTACACAGCGAGGACACAGCAGGACACCGAGGGTACTCAGCGGGGGACACAGCTGGGGACAAAGCAGGACACCATGGGACACAGTGTGACACAGGGGGACACAGCGGCGACACTGCTTGGACACAGCGGGACAAAGCGGGGGACACAGCCTGACACAACGGAGTACACAGCGGGACACAGCGGGCACAAAGTGGGGACACAGCGTGACACAGCAGTACACAGCAGGGACAGAGCGGGACACAGCGGGACACAGTGGGACACAACTGGGGACACAGCGGTACACAGCGGTGGACACAGCGGGACACAGCGGGACACAGCGGGGGAAAAAGCGGGACACAGCGGGGACACAGCAGTGGACACAGCTGGAGACAGCGGGGGACACAGCGGGACACAGCGGGGGACACAGCGGGGGCCACAGCGGGACACATTGGGACACAACTGGGGACACAGCGGTACACAGTGGTGGACACAGTGGGACACAGCTGTGGACAGAGCAGGGACACAGCGGGACCCAGCGGGACACAGCGGGGACACTGCGGGAACATAGCAGACACAGCGGTGTAAACAGCGGGACACAGCTTGGACACAGCGGGGACACAACGGGACACATCGGGGGACACAGCGAGGACACAGTGGGACACAGCGTGGGACACAGCGAGGACACAGCGGGACACAGCGGGGACACACCGGGACACTGAGGGTCACAGCAGGGACACAGCGGGACACAGCAAGACACAGCGTGGGACACAGCTGGACACAGCGGGGGACACAGCGAGGACACAGCGCGACACAGCGCGACACAGCAGTAGACACAGCGGGACCCAGTGGGGGACAAAGTGGGAGACAGCGGGGACTCACCGGGGGACACAGCGGGGGAAAACCTGGGACACCACGGGACACAGTGGGACACAGCGTGACACAGCGGGGACACTGCGGGAACATAGCGGGACACAGCGCCGTACACAGCGGGACACAGTGTGGGGCAAAGCAGGAGACAGCGGTGGACACAACGAGGACACAGCTGGACACAGCGTGGTACACAGCGGGACACTGCGGGGGACACAGAGGGGTACACAGCGGGACACAGCGGGAAACAAAGCGAGGACACAGGGGGTGACAAGCGGGACACCACGGGACACAGTGTGACACAGCGGGACACAGCGGGGACACTGCAGGGACACAGCACGACATAGCGGGGGACACAGCAGGACACAGCGGGACACAGCTGAGGACACAGCGAGGACACAGCGGGACACAGCGGGGACACACCGGGACACTGAGGGTCACAGCAGGGACACATCGGGACACAGCGGGACACAGCAGGACACAGCGTGGGACACAGCGGGGACACAGTAGTAGACACAGCGGGACCCAGTGGGGGACAAAGTGGGACACAGTGGGGACTCACCGGGACACTGAGGGTCACAGCAGGGACATAGCGGGACACAGCGGGACACAGCAGGACACAGCGTGGGACACAGCTGGACACAGCGGGGGACACAGCGAGGACACAGCGGGACACAGCGGGGACACAGCAGTAGACACAGCGGGACCCAGTGGGGGACAAAGCGGGACACAGCGCGGACTCACCGGGGGACACAGCGGGGGAAAACCTGGGACACCACGGGACACAGTGGGACACAGTGTGACATAGCGGGGACACTGCGGGAACATAGCGGGACACAGCGGGGTACACAACGGGACACTGAAGGACACAGCGGGGGACACAGCGGGGACACAGCGGGACACAGTGTGGGGCAAAGCAGTAGACAGCGGGGGACACAGCGAGGACACAGCGGGACACAGCGGGATACACAGCGGGACACAGCGGGGGACACAGAGGGGTACACAGCAGGACGCATTGCTAAACAAAGCGAGGACACGGGGGGGGACAAAGCGGGACACCACGGGACACAGTGTAACACAGCGGGACACAGCGGGGACACTGCAGGGGACACAGCAGGACAAAGCGGGGGACACAGTGGGACACAGCGGGACACTGCGGGGGACAGCAGGGGACACAGAGGGGTACACCGCGGGACACATTGCTAAACAAATCGAGGACACGAGAGGGGACAAAGCGGGACACCACGGAACACACTGTG
>NW_012303040.1:0-3108 GCF_000151885.1 Dipodomys ordii | reverse complement strand
AGGTAAAGCAGAAGAGAAGAAGAAGCAGAAGGAGAATCAGAAGGAGAACCAGAAGAAGGAGAAGGAGAAGCAGAAGCAGAAGAAGATGCAGAAGGAGAAGCAGAAGAAGCAGAAGCAGAAGGAGAAGCAGGAAAAGCAGAAGAAGCAGAAGCAAAAGGTGAAGCAAAAGAAGGAGAAGGAGAAGTAGAGGCAGAAGAAGAAGCATAAGGACAAGCACAAGCAGAAGGAGATGCAGAAGGAGAAGCAGGAGAAGCAGAAGAAACAGAAGCTGAAAGAGAAGCAGAAGTAGGAGAAGGAGAAGGAGGAGAAGCAGAAGCAGAAGAAGGACAAGCAGGAGAAGCAGAAGAAGCAGAAGCGGGAGAAGCAGAAGAAGAAGAAGAAGAAGAAGAAACAGAAGAAGGAGAAGGAGCAGAAGGAGAAGCAGAAGCATGAGGAGAAGCAGAAACAGAAGCAGAAGAAGCAGTAGCAGGAGAAGCAGAAGCAGAAGAAACAGAAGAAGCCCAAGAACCAGAAGGAGAACCTGAAGCAGAAGGAGAAGCAGAAGCAGCAGAAGCTGGAAAAGCAGAAGCAGAAGAAACAGAACAAGCAGAAGAAGCAGAGGCAGGACGAGAAGCAGAAGAAGAAGAAGGAGAAAGAGAAGGATTAGGAGTAGGAGGAGCAGAAGCAGAATAAGAAGCAGAAAGAGAAGCAGAAGGAGAAGCAGAAGGAGAAACAGAAGAAGCAGAAGCAGGAGAAGCAGAAGCAGAATGAGAAGCACAAGAAGGAGAAATTGAAGGAGAAGGAGAATTAGAGGGAGAAGCAGAAGGAGAAGTAGGAGAAGCAGAAGAAGAAGAAGCAGGAGAAGCAGAAGCAGAATAAACAGAAGAAGAAGAAGAGTAGAAGCAGAAGCAGAAGGAGAAGCAGAAGAAGCAGAAGCTGAAGCAGAAGAAGAAGAAACAGAAAAAGAGGAAGAAGCAGAAGAAGAAGCAGCAAGAGAAGCAGAAGAAGAAGAAGGAGAAGGAGAAAGAGAAGGATTAGGAGTAGGAGAAGCAGAAGGATAAGCAGAAGCAGAAAGAGAAGGAGAAGGAGAAGCAGGAAAAGCAGAAAAAGCAGAAGCAGGAGAAGCAGAAGCAGAATGAAAAGCAGAAGAAGGAGAGATTGAAACAGAAGAAGATGCAGAAGGAGAAGCAGAAGCAGTAGCAGAAGCAGAAGAAGGAGAAGCAGAAGGAGAAGCATAAAGAGAAACAGAAGAGAAGCAGGAGAAGCAGAAGCAGGAGAAGCAGAAGCAGAAGAAATAGAAGAAGGAGAGAAGCAGAAGCAGAAAGAGAAGCAGAAACAGAAGGAGAAGCAGAAATAGAAGCAGAAGAAGCCGAAGAAGCAAAAGGAGAACCTGAAGCAGAAGGAGAAGCTGGAGAAGCAGAAGAAGAAGAATCTGGAGAAGAAGAAGGAGAACCAGAAGGAGAAGCAGAAGCAGAAAGAGAAGCAAAAGCAGAAGGAGAAGCAGAAGAAGCAGAATCAGTAGCAGAAGAAACTGAAGATGCAGAAGCAGAAAGAGAAGCAGAAGGAATAGCAGAAGAACAAGAAGGAGAAACAGAAGGAGAAGCAGAAGGAGAAGCAGAAGGAGAAGCAGAAGGAGAAGCAGGAAAAGAAGAAGAAGCAGAAGCAGACGGAGAAGCAGAAGAAGGAGAAGGAGAAGCAGAAGCAGAAGAAGAAGCAGAAGGAAAAGCACAAGCAGAAGTAGATGCAGAAGGAGTAGCAGGAGAAGCAGAAGAAGCAGAAGCAGAAGGAGAAGCAGAAGGAGAAGAAGCAGAATCAGAAGAAGCAGAAGGAGAAGTAGAAAGAGAAGCCGACGAAGAGAAGCAGAACGAGAAGCAGGAGAAGCAGAAGAAGCAGAGCGGGAGAAGCAGAAGAAGAAGAAACAGAAGAAATAGAAGGAGCAGAAGCAGAAGGAGGAGCAGAAGCAGAAGGAGAAGCAGAAAGAGAAGCAGGAAAAGCAGAAGAAGCAGAAGCAGGAGAAGCAGAAGCAGAAGAAACAGGAGAAGGACAAGAAGCAGAAGCAGAAGGAGAAGCAGAAACAGAAGGAGAAGCAGAAAGAGAAGGAGGGGAAGCAGAAGAAGCAGAAGCAGGAGAACCAGAAGCATAAGAATCCGAAGAAGCAGAAGCAGAACCTGAAGCAGAAGGAGAAGCAGGAGAAGCAGAAGAAGCAGAATCTGGAGAAGCAGAATGAGAAGCTGAAGGAGAAGCAGAAGCAGAAAGAGAATCAAAAGGAGAAGGAGAAGCGGAAGAAACAGAAGAAGCAGAAGCAGTAGCAGTTGCAGCCAAGCAGAAGGAGAAGCAAAAGTAAAAGCAGAAGAACGAGAAGGAGAAACAGAAGGAGAAGCAGAAGGAAAAGCAGAAGAAGCAGAAGGAAAAGCAGAAGGAGAAACAGAAGCAGAAGAAGCAGCAGAAAGAGAAGCAGAAGCAGAAGAAGATGCAGAAGGAGAAGCAGGAGAAGCAGAAGAAGCAGAAGCAGAAGTAGAAGGAGAAGTAGGAGAAGGAGAAGGAAGAGCCGCAGAAGCAATAGGAGAAGCAGAAGAAGAAGCAGAAGCAGAATGAGAAGAAGAAAGAGAAGCA
Source organism: Dipodomys ordii (assembly GCF_000151885.1). Lineage (NCBI taxonomy): Eukaryota > Metazoa > Chordata > Mammalia > Rodentia > Heteromyidae > Dipodomys > Dipodomys ordii. Next base: position 516 of record NW_012303040.1, on the reverse strand, counting down.
GTAGAAGAAGAAGAAGCAGGAAAAGCAGAAGCAGCAGAAAGAGAAGAAGAAGAAGAAGAAGAAGAAGAAGAAGAAGAAGAAGAAGAAGAAGAAGAAGAAGAAGAAGAAGAAGAAGAAGAAGAAGAAGAAGGAGAAGAAGGAGAAGGAGAAGGAGAAGCAGTAGAAGAAGCAGAAGCAGAAGCAGGAGAAGCAGAAGCAGGAGAAGCAGAAGCAGAAGAAAAAGAATAAGCATAAGAAGCAGAATCAGAGGGAGAAGCAGAAGAAGGAGAAGCAGAAGCAGAAGAAGCAGCAGAAGCAGAAGCAGAAGCAGAAGAAGATGCAGAAGGAGAAGCAGGAGAAGCAGAAGAAGGAGAAGGAGAAGGCGAAAGAGAAGGATTAGGAGTAGGAGAAGCAAAAGGATAAGCAGAAGCAGAAAGAGACGCAGAAGGAGAAGCAGCACGAGAAGTAGGAGATGCAGAAGCAGGAGAAGGAGAAGAAACAGAAGACGCAGAAGCAGAATGAGAAGCAGAAGGAGAA
>NW_012303039.1:0-3108 GCF_000151885.1 Dipodomys ordii | reverse complement strand
GCAGAAAGAGAAGCAGGAGAAGCAGAAGAAGCAGGAGAAGCAGAAGCAGAAGAAACAGGAGAAGCCGAAGAAGCAGAATCTGAAGCAGAAGGAGAAACAGAAGAAGCACAATCTGAAGCAGAAGCAGAAGAAAATGAAATAGTAGAATAAGCAGAAGCAGAAGCAGCAGGAGAAGCAGAAGAAGAAGATGGAGAAGGCGAAAGAGGAAGATTAGGAGTAGGAGAAGCAAAAGGATAAGCAGAAGCAGAAAGAGACGCAGAAGGAGAAGCAGCAAGAGAAGTAGGAGAAGCAGGAGAAGCAGAAGAAACAGAAGACGCAGAAGCAGAATGAGAAGCAGAAGGAGAAATTGAAGCAGAAGCAGAAGCAGAAGGAGAAACAGAAGCAGAAGGAGAAGCAGAAGAAGGAGAAGGAGAAGGAGAAGCAGAAAGAGAAGCCGAACGAGAAACAGGAGTAGCAGAAGCAGGAGAAGCAGAAACAGAAGAAACAGAAGAAGGAGAAGACACAGAAGGAGAAGCAGAAACAGAAGGAAAAGCAGAAAGAGAAGCAGGAGAAGCAGAAGAAGCAGCAGCAGGAGAAGCAGAAGCAGAAGAAGCAGAAGCAGAACCTGAAGCAGAAGGAGAAGCAAGAGAAGCAGAATCTGGAGAAGCAGAAGGAGAAGCAGAAGCAGAAAGAGAAGCAAAAGCAGAAGGAGAAGCAGAACTAGAAGCAGAAGAAACAGAAGAAGCAGAGGCAGTAGCAGAAGAAGCAGAAGATGCAGAAGCAGAAGGAGAAGCAGAAGGAAAAGCAGAAGAACGAGAAGGTGAAGGAGAAGGTGAAACAGAAGGAGAAGCAGAAAGAGAAGCAGAAGAAGGAGCAGGAGAAGGAAAAGCAGCAGGAGAAGCAGAAAGAGCAGCAGAAGGAGGGGCAGGAGATGCAGAAACAGGAGAAGCATAAGCAGAACAAACAGGAGAAGGACAAGAAGCAGAAGGAGAAGCAGATACAGAAGGAGAAGCAGAAAGAGAAGGAGGGGAAGCAGAAGAAGCTGAAGCAGGAGAAGGAGAAGCATAAGAATCCGAAGAATCAGAAGGAGAACCTGAAGCAGAAGGAGAAGCAGGAGAAGCAGAAGAAGCAGAATCTGGAGAAGCAGAAGGAGAAGCAGAAGGAGAAGCAGAAGCAGAAAGAGAATCAAAAGCAGAAGGAGAAGCAGAAGAAACAGAAGAAGTAGAAGCAGTAGCAATGGTAGCAGAAGTAGAAGGAGAAGCAGAAGGAACAGCAGAAGAACAAGAAGGTGAAGGGAAACAGAAGGAGAAGCAGTAGGAGAATAAGAAGGAGAAGCAGAAGAAGGAGAAGCAGAAGCAGAAGAAGATGCAGAAGGAGAAGCAGAAGAAGCAGAAGCAGAACGAGAAGCAGGAAAAGCAGAAGAAGCAGAAGCAAAAGGAGAAGCAAAAGAAGGAGAAGGAGAAGCAGAGGCAGAAGAAGAAGCATAAGGAGAAGCACAAGCAGAAGGAGATGCAGAAGGAGAAGCAGAGGAAGCAGAAGAAGCAGAAGATGAAGGGGAAGCTGAAGTAGGAGAAGGAGAAGGAGGAGAAGCAGAAGCAGAGGGAGAAGCAGAAGCGGAATGAGAAGCAGAAAGAGAAGCAGGAGAAGCACAAGAAGCAGAAGCAGGAGAAGCCGAAAGAGAAGAAGCAGAAGAAGCAGAATCAGAAGCAGAATTAGAAGCAGAAGCAGAAGAAGAAGCAGCAGAAAAAGTAGAACCAGAAATTCAGGCAGGAGAAACAGAAGAAGTAGAAGCAGAAGCAGAAGGAGAATCAAAAAGAGAAGCAGTAGGAGAACTAGAAGAAGCAGCAGAAGGAGAAGCAGCAGAAGAAGCAGAAAAACAAGCAGGAGAAGCAGAAGCAGAAAGAGAAGTAGAAGCAGAAGCAGAAGAAGAAGCAGTAGAAGCACAAGAAGCAGAAGCAGGAGAAGCAGAAGCAGAAGATAAAGAAGAAGCATAAGAAGCAGAAGCAGAGGGAGAAACAGAAGAAGGGGAAAGAGCAGCAGAATGTGAAGCAGAAGGAGATGCAGAAGCAGAAAGAAAAGCAGAAACAGAAGGAGAAGAAGAAGGAGAAGTTGGAGAATCAGAAGAAGCAGAAGCAGAAGGAGAAAGAGAAGGAGAAGAAAGAGAAGGAGAAGCAGAAGGAGAAGGACAAGCAGGAGAAGCAGAAGAAGCAGAAGCGGGAGGAGCAGAAGAAGAAGAAGAAGAAGAAGAAGAAGAAGAAGAAGAAGAAGAAGAAGAAGAAGAAGAAGAAGAAGAAGAAGAAGAAGAAGAAGAAGAAACAGAAGAAAGAAAAGGAGCAGAAGGAGAAGCAGAAGCAGAAGGAGAAGCAAAAGAGAAGCAGAAGAAGCTGAAGAAGCAGTAGCAGGAGAAGCAGAAGCAGAAGAAACAGAAGTAGCCCAAGAAGCAGAAGGAGAACCTGAAGCAGAAGAGAAGCAGAAGCAGCAGAAGCTGGAAAAGTAGAAGCAGAAGAAACAGAACAAGCAGAAGAAGCAGAAGAAGAACGAGAAGCAGAAGAAGAACAAGGAGAAAGAGAAGGATTAGGAGTAGGAGAAACAGTCGGATAAGCAGAAGCAGAAAGAGAAGGAGAATGAGAAGGAGAAGCAGGAGAAGCAGAAGAAGCAGAAGCAGTTGAAGCAGAAGCAGAATGAAAAGCAGAAGAAGGAGAAATTGAAACAGAAGAAGATGCAGAAGGAGAAGCAGAAGCAGTAGTAGAAGCAGAAGAAGGAGAAGCAGAAGGAGAAGCATAAAGAGAAACAGAAGGAGAAGCAGGAGAAGCAGAAGCAGGAGAAGCAGAATCAGAAGAAATAGAAGAAGGAGAAGAAGCAGAAGCAGAAAGACAAGCAGAAACAGAAGGAGAAGCAGAAATAGAAGCAGAAGAAGCCGAAGAAGCAAAAGCAGGACCTAAAGCAGAAGGAGAAGCAGGAGACGCAGAAGAAGCAGAATCTGGAGAAGAAGAAGGAGAACCAGAAGGAGAAGCAGAAGCAGAAAGAGAAGCAAAAGCAGAAGGAGAAGCAGAAGGAGAAGCAGAAGAAACAGAAGAAGCAGAATCAGTAGCCGAAGAAGCTGAAGATGCAGAACCAGAAAGAGAAGCA
>NW_012303038.1:0-3109 GCF_000151885.1 Dipodomys ordii | reverse complement strand
TCACAGCAAGGGACACAGCGGGAGACACAGCGGGACACAGTGGGGAACACAGAGAGAGACACAGCAGGACCCAGCGGGACACAGCGTCGATACAGCGGGTACACAGCGGGACACAGCGGGGTACACAGCTGTTGACACAACGGGACACAGTGGGGACACAGCGGGACACAGCGAGACACAGCGGGGCACAGCAGGGACAAAACGGGAGACACAGTGGGGAAAAGAGCAGGACACAGCGGGGACACAGAGAGGACACAGTGGGGACACAGCGAGACTCAGCCGGGGACACAGCGGGGGACAAAGCGGGACACCACGGGACACAGTGGGACACAGAGGGACACAGCGGGGTCACTGCGGGACACAGTGGGGGACAAAGCGGGACAAAGCGAGACACAGCGGGGACGCAGCAGGACACAGCGGGACACAGCGGGACACGGCGGGGGACACAGCGGGACACAGAGCGGGACATAGCGAGGACACAGCGGAACACAGCGGGACACAGCGGGGGACAGAGCGAGGACACAGTGGGGGACAAAGTGGGGGAAACAGCTGGACACAGCGGGGAACACAGCGAGGACACATCGGGACCCAGCGAGACACAGCGTCTATACAGCGGAGACACAGCGTTACACAGCATGGTACAAAGATGTGGACACAACGGGACACAGTGGGGGCACAGCGGGACACAGCGGGACGCAGTGGGACACAGCGGGACACAGCGGGACACAGCGGGGACAGAGCGGGACACAGTCGGACACAGCGGGACACAGCGGGGGACACAGCGGGAGACAAAGAGGGACACCACGGAACACAGCGGGACACAGCAGAAAACAGCAGTGACACTGCGGGGACACTGTGTGACACAGCGGGGGACACAGCGGGACACAGAGGGGGACAGATTGGGACACAGTGGGGGACACAGCCGGACACAGCAGGGGAAACAGTGGGGGACACAGCGGGACACAGCGAGGACACAGCGGGACACAGCGGGACACAGCCGGGTCCCAGCAGTGGACACAGCGGTACACAGCGTCGATACAGCGGGGACACAACGTTACACAGCGTGGTACACAGCTGTGAACACAACGGGACACAGTGGGGCACAGCGGGACACAGCGGGACACAGTGGGACACAGCGGGGACAAAGCTTGAGACACAGCGGGATACAGAGCGGGAGACAGCAGGGGACACAGCGAGGACACAGCGGGACACAGCGCTGACACTGCGCGGGACACAGCGGCGGACACAGCGGGGGACACAGCCGGACACAGCGGGGGACACAGGGGGGACACAGCGGGACCCAGCGCGGGACACAGAGAGGACACATTGGGACACAGCAGGGACACAGCGGGACTCAGCGGGGGACACAGCAGTACACAGCGGGACACAGCGGGACACAGCGGGGGACACAGATGGGTAAACAGCGGGACACAGCGGGGAACACAGCGAGGACACAGCGGGACACATCGTCGATACAGCAGGGACACAGCGGGATACAGCGGGGTACACAGCTGGGTACACAACGGGACACAGCGGGGGACACAGCGAGGACACAGCAGAACACAGCGTGGGAAACAACGAGGACACAGCGGGACACAGCGAGACACAGCGGGACACAGTGGGGACACAGCAGTAGACACAGCGGGACACAGCGAGGACACAGCGGGGACACAGCGGGGACACAGCAGCACCCAGAAGGACACAGCAGGGCACACAGCGGGACACAGCGGGACACAGCTTGGGACACAGCGGGAACACAGCAGGACACAGCCGGGGACACAGCGAGGACACAGCGGGACACAGCGGGACACATCGGGAGACAGCAGGGGACACAGCGAGGACACAGAGGGACACAACGGCGACACATAGAGGACTCAGCGGGGGACACAGTGGGGGACAGAGCGGGACACAGCGGGACACTGCGGGGCACAGCGGGGGATACAGCGGGACACCGCGGGGGACCCAGCAGGACACAGCGGGACACTGCGGGGCACAGCGGGGAATACAGCGGGACACAGCGGGGGACACAGGGAGGACACAGCTTAACAAAGCATGGGACAAAGCGAGGACACAGCGGGACACAGCGAAACACAGCGGGACACAGCGGGGACCCAGCAGTGGACACAGCGGGACACAGCGGGGGACAAAGCGGGACACCAAGGAACACAGCAGGACACAGCGTGAAACAGCGGTGAACCTGCGGGGACACAGCGGGACACAGCGGGGGACACAGCTGGACCCAGCGGGACACATCGGGGGACACAGCGGGACACAGCGGGGACACAGCGGGGACACAGCCGGACACAGCAGGTCACAGCGGGGGACACAGCGGGACACAGCGGGACACAGCGGGGGACACAGCAGGGACACAGTGGGACACAGTAGGACACAGCGTGGGACAAAGCGGGAGACAGCGGAGGACACAGCAAGGACACAGCTGGACACAGAGGGGACACAGAGGGGACTCAGAAGGGGACATAGAGGGAAAAAAGCGGGACACCACGGGACACAGTAGGACACAGCGGGGACACTGCGGGACACAGCCAGGAGAAACAGCGGTGGACAGCGGGGACAGAGAATGGACACAGCGGGACACAGAGGGGACACAGCTGGACACAGAAGGGTACACAGCGGGGCACAGCGGAAACACAGCGGGGACAGAGCTGGACACAGAGGGACACAGAGGGGACAGAGCGTGACACAGGTGGACACTGAGGGAGACAGAGCGAGGACACAGCCGGACACAGCGAAACAAAGCGTGACACAGTGGGGACACAGCAGGGGACACAGCGGGACACAGTGGGGGACACAGCGGGGTACACAGCAGGGACAAAGAAGGACACAGCGGAGGACACAGCGAGGACACAGCGGGACACAGCTGTGACACAGCGGGACATAGCTGGGGACACTTTGGGACACAGCGGGACACAGAGGGACACAGCAAGGACACAGCGGTGGACAGTGGGGGACACAGCGGGACACAGCAAGGCACAACGGGGTCACAGCAGTGGACACAGCAGGACATAGCGGGGGACACAGCGGGACACAGCGGGGGACACAGCGGGACACAGCGGGACACAGCGGGGGACACAGCGGGACACAGCGGTGA
>NW_012303037.1:0-3109 GCF_000151885.1 Dipodomys ordii | reverse complement strand
GCGTCGATATAGCAGGGATACAGCGTTAAACAGCTTGGTTCACATCTGTGGACACAACGGGACACAGTGGGGGCAGAGCGGGACACAGTGGGACACAGCGAGGACAAATCGTGACACGTAGCGGGGGACAGAGCGGGAGACAGCGGGGGACACAGCGAGGACACAGCAGGACACAGCGGGACATAACAGTGACAGAGCGGGACACAGCGGGACACAGCGGGACACAGCGGGGACCCAGCGAGGACACAGCGGGACACAGCGGGGGACACAGCGAGGACACAGCGGGACACAGCGGGGGACCCAGCGAGGACACAGCGGGACACAACAGGGTACACAGCGAGGACACAGCGGGACACAGCGGGGGACACCGCGGGACACAGCGGAGGACCCAGCGGGACACAGCGGAACACAGCGGGGGACACAGTGAGGACAGAGCGGGGGACACAGCGGGGGACACTGCGGGACACAGTGGGGAACACAGCGAGGACACAGCGGTACCCAGCGGGACACAGTGTCGATACAGCGGGGATACAGCATTACACAGCGTGGTACACATCTGTGGACACAACGGGACACAGTGGGGGCACAGCAGGACACAGTGGGACACAGCGAGGACAAATCGTGAGACGTAGCGGGGGACAGAACGGGAGACAGCGGGGGACACAGCGAGGACACAGCAGGACACAGCGGGACACAGCAGGGACAGAGCGGGACACAGCGGGACACAGCGAGGGACACAGCGGGACACAGTGGGGGACCCAGCGAGGACACAGCGGGACACAGCGGGGAACACAGCGAGGACACAGCGGGGGACACAGCGGGGGACACTGCGGGACACAGCCGTGAACACAGCGAGGACACAGCGGGACCCAGCGGGACACAGCGTCGATACTGCGATGACACAGCGTTACACAGTGTGGTACACAGCTGTGGACACAACGGGACACAGTGGGGGCACAGCGGGACACAGCGGAACACAGTGGGACACAGCGGGGACAAAGCGTGAGACACAGCGGGGGACAGAGCGGGAGACAGCGGGGGACACAGCGAGGACACAGCGGGACACAGCGGGGGAAACAGCGGGACACAGCGGTGGACACAGGGGGAGAGAGCGGGGGACACAGCGGGACACAGCGGTGAAAACAGCGGGACACAGCCTTGGACCCAGTGAGGACCCAGCGGGACCCAGCAGGGCACAGCGTCGATACAGCTGGGATACAGCCTTACACAGCGTGGTACACATCTGTGGACACAACGGGACACAGTGGGGGCACAGCGGGACAGAGCGGGACACAGTGGGACACAGCGAGGACAAATCGTGAGACACAGTGGGAGACAGAGCGGGAGACAGCGGGGGACACAGCGAGGACACAGCAGGACACAGCGGGACACAGCAGGGACAGAGCGGGACAGAACGGGACACAGCGGGACAAAGCGGGGGACACAGCGGGACACAGCGGAGGACTCAGCAAGGACACAGCGGGACACAGTGGGGGACACAGCGAGGACACAGCGGGGGACACAGCGGGGGACACTGCGGGACACAGCGGGGAACACAGTGAGGACACAGCGGGACCCAGCGGGACACAGCGTCGATATAGCAGGGATACAGCGTTACACAGCGTGGTTCACATCTGTGGACACAACGGGACACAGTGGGGGAAGAGCGGGACACAGTGGGAAACAGCGAGGACAAATCGTGACACGTAGCGGGGGACAGAGCGCGAGACAGCGGGGGACACAGCGAGGACACAGCAGGACACAGCGGGACATAACAGGGACAGAGCGGGACACAGCGGGACACAGCGGGGGAAACAGCGGGACACAGCGGGGGACCCAGCGAGGACAAAGCGGGACACAGCGGGGAACACAGCGAGGACACAGCGGGGGACACAGCGGGGGACACTGCGGGACACAGCGGGACACAGCGTCGATACAGCGGGGACACAGCGTTACACAGCGTGGTACACAGCTGTGGACACAAAGGGACACAGTGTGGTCACAGCGGGACACAGCGGAACACAGTGGGACACATCGGGGACAAAGCGTGAGACACAGCGTGGGACAGAGCGGGAGACAGAGGGGGACACAGCGAGGACACAGCGGGACACAGCGGGACAGAGCGTCGATAAAGCGGGGACACAGCGTTACACAGCGTAGTACACATCTCTTTACACAACGGGACACAGTGGGGGCACAGCTGGACACAGCGGGACACAGTGGGACACAGCGGGGAAAAAGCGTGAGACACAGCAGGGGACAGAGAGGGTGACAGCAGGGGACACAGCGAGGAAACAGCGGGACAAAGCGGTGACACAGCGGGGACTCAGGGGGTGACACAGCGGGACACAGCAGGGGACACAGCGGGACACAGCGCGGGACAAGGCGGGACACAGTGTGGGACAGAGCGTGGGACACAGCGAGACACAGCGGAGACAAAACTGGACACAGCGGGGTACACAGAGGGACACAGCAGGGACACAGCGGTAAAACAGCATGACACAAAAAGACACAGCGGGACACAGCGGGGGACACAGCGAGGACACAGCGGCACACAGTGGGGGCCACAGCAAGGATAGAGCGGGAAACAGCGGGGGACACAGCAGGACATAGCGGGGGACAGAGCGGGACACAGCGGGACACAGCGGGGGACACAGGATGGACACAGCAGTACACAGCGGGGGACAGATCGAGGACACATTGGGACACAGCGGGGACACAGCGGGACTCAGCGTGGGACACAGCAGTACACAGCGGGACACAGCGGGACACATCAGGGACACAGCGGGGGACACAGCGGGACACAGCGTGGGACACAGAGGGGGACACTGCTGGGAAAATAGCGAGGGCACAGCAGAACACAGCGTGGGACACAGCGAGGACACAGCGGGACACAGCGGGACACAGCGTCGATACAGCTGGGACACAGTGGGACACAGCGAGGTACACAGCTGTGGACACAACGGGACACAGTGGGGGCACAGTCGGACACAGCGGGACACAACGGTACACAGCGGGGACACTGCGGAAACATAGTGGGACTCAGCGGGGTACACAGCGGGACACAGCGGGACACAGCTTGGGACACAGCGGGGACAAAGCGGCAGAC
>NW_012303036.1:0-3109 GCF_000151885.1 Dipodomys ordii | reverse complement strand
GAGAAGCAGAAGCAGAAGAAACAGGAGAAGGACAAGAAGCAGAAGCAGATGGAGAAGCAGAAACAGAAGGAGAAGCAGAAAGAGAAGGAGGGGAAGCAGAAGAAGCAGCAGCAGGAGAAGCAGAAGGATAAGAATCCGAAGAAGCAGAAGCAGAACCTGAAGTAGAAGGAGAAGCAGGAGAAGCAGAAGAAGCAGAATGTGGAGAAGCAGAATGAGAAGGTGAAGGAGAAGCAGAAGGAAAAGAAGAACGAGAAGGAGAAGGAAAAACAGAAGCAGAAGCAGAAGGAGAATCAGAAGGAGAAGCAGAAGAAGCAGAAGGAGAAGAAGAAGAAGAAGAAGCAGAAGAAGATGCAGAAGGAGAAGCTGGAGAAGCAGAAGAAGCAGACGCAGAAGAAGAAGTAGAAGTAGGAGAAGGAGAAGGAAGAGCAGCAGAAGCAATAGGAGAAGTAGAAGGAGAAGCAGAAGCAGAATGAGAAGCAGAAAGAGAAGCAGTAGAAGCAGAAGAAGGAGGAAAACAGAAGCAGAAGATAGAGAAGAAGAAGAAGAAGAAAAGAAGAAGAAGAAGAAGAAGAAGAAGAAGAAGAAGAAGAAGAAGAAGAAGAAGAAGAAGAAGAAGAAGAAGAAGAAGAAGAAAAAGAAGAAGAAGAAGAAGAAGGAGTAGAAGAAGAAGAAGAAGAAGAAGAAGAAGAAGAAGAAGAAGAAGAAGAAGAAGAAGAAGAAGAAGAAGAAGAAGAAGAAGAAGAAGAAGAAGGAGAAGGAGAAGGAGAAGAAGGAGAAGAAGTAGAAGCATAAGGAGAAGCAGTAGAAGCAGAAGAAGCAGGAGAAGCAGAAGAAAAAGAATAAGCATAAGAAGCAGAATCAGAGGGAGTAGGAGAAGACGGAGAAGGAGCAGCAAAAGGAGAAGCAGAAGGAGAAGAAGTAGCAGAAGGAGAAGCAGGAGAAGCAGAAGAAGCAGAAGCAGAAGGAGAAGCAGAAGTAGGAGAAGGAGAAGGAGAAGGAAGGGCAGCAGAAGCAATAGGAGAAGCAGAAGGAGAAGCAGAACAGAATGAGAAGCAGAAAGAGAAGCAGTAGAAGCAGAAGAAGCAGGAAAAGCAGAAGCTGACGAAAGAGAAGAAGATGAAGAAGAAGAAGAAGACGACGAAGAAGAAGAAGAAGAAGCAGCATAAGGAGAAGCGTAAGGAGAAGCAGTAGAAGCAGAAGAAGCAGAATCAGGAGAAGCAGAAGCGGAAGAAAAAGAATAAGCAAAAGAAGCAGAAGAAGAAGCAGAGGGAGAAGCAGAAGAAGGAAAAGGAGCAGCAGAAGGAGAAGCAGAAGCAGAAAGAGAAGCAGAAACAGAAGGAGAACAAGAAGGAGAAGCAGAAAGTAGAATCAGAAGAAACAGAAGAAGAAGTAGCAGAAGAAACAGAAGCAAAAGAAACAGAAGAAGGAGAAGAGCAGAAGCCGAAGCAGAAGGAGAAGCAGAAAGAGAAACAGGAGAAGTAGAAGAAGCAGAAGCAGAAGAAACAGGAGAAGCCAAAGAAGCAGAAACAGAATCAAAAGCAGAAGGAGAAACAGAAGAAACAGAAGAAGTAGAAGCAGTAGCAGTTGTAGCTGAAGCAGAAGGAGAAGCCGAAGGAAAAGCAGAAGAACAAGAAGGAGAAGGAGAAACAGAAGGAGGAGCAGAAGGAGAAGCAGAAAGAGAAGCAGGTAAAGCAGAAGGAGAAGAAGCAGAAGGAGAAGCAGAAGCAGAAGAAACAGCAGAAAGAGAAGCAGAAGCAGAAGAAGATGCAGAAGGAGAAGCAGGAGAAGCAAAAGAAGCAGAAGCAGAAGGAGAAGTAGAAGAAGGAGAAGAAGAAGGAAGAGCCGCAGAAGCAATAGGAGAAGCAGAAAGAGAAGCAGAAGCAGAATGAGAAGCAGAAAGAGAAGCAGTAGAAGAAGAAGAAGCAGGAAAAGCAGAAGCAGAAGAAAGAGAAGAAGACGAAGAAGAAGAAGAAGAAGCATAAGGAGAAGCATAAGGAGAAGCATAAGGAGAAGTATAAGGAGAAGCAGTAGAAGGAGAAGAAGCAGAAGCAGGAGAAGCAGAAGCAGAAGAAAAAGAATAAGCAAAAGAAGCAGAAGCAGTGGGAGAAGCAGAAGAAGGAGAAGGAGAAGGAGTAGCAGAAAGAGAAGCAGAAGAAGAAAGAGAAGCAGAAACAGAAGGAGAACAAGAAGGAGAAGCAGGAGAATCAGAAGAAGCAGAAAGAGAAGGAGAAGAAGGAGAAGCAGAAGTAGAATCAGAAGAAACAGAAGAAGAAGAAGCAGGAGAAACAGAAGCAAAAGAAACAGAAGAAGGAGAAGAGCAGAAGCAGAAGGAGAAGCAGAAACAGAAGGAGAAGAAGAAAGAGAAGCAGAAGAAGGAGCAGGAGAAGGAAAAGCAGCAGGAGAAGCAGAAAGAGCAGCAGAAGGAGGAGCAGGAGATGCAGAAACAGGAGAAGCATAAGCAGAACAAACAGGAGAAGGACAAGAAGCAGAAGAAGAAGGAGAAGCAGAAACAGAAGGAGAAGCAGAAAGAGAAGGAGGGGAAGCAGAAGAAGCAGAAGCAGGAGAAGCAGAAGCATAAGAATCCGAAGAAGCAGAAGGAGAAACTCAGGCAGTAGGAGAAGCACGAGAAGCAGAAGAAGCAGAATCTGGAGAAGCAGAAGGAGAAGCAGAAGCAGAAAGAGAATCAAAATCAGAAGGAGAAGCAGAAGAAACAGAAGAAGTAGAAGCAGTAACAGTTGTAGCAGAAGCAGAACGAGAAGCAGAAGGAAAAGCAGAAGAACAAGAAGGAGAAGGAGAAACAGAAGGAGAAGAAGAAGGAGAAGCAGAAAGAGCAACAGGTAAAGCAGAAGAAGAAGAAGCAGAAGTAGAAGCAGAAGGAGAAGCAGAAGAAGGAGAAGGAGAAGCAGAAGCAGAAGAAAATGCAGAAGGAAAAGCAGAAGAAGCAGAAGCAGAAGGAGAAGCAAAAGAAGGAGAAGGAGAAGGAGAAGCGAGGCAGAAGAAGAAGCATAAGGACAAGCCAAGCGAAGGAGATGCAGAAGGAGAAGCGAAGAAGCAGAAGGTGAAGGAGAAGCAGAAGTAGGAGAAGGAGAAAGAGGAGAAGCAGAAGCAG
>NW_012303035.1:0-3109 GCF_000151885.1 Dipodomys ordii | reverse complement strand
GAGGAGCAGAAGAAGAAGAAGTAGAAAGAGAAGGATTAGGATGTAGGAGGAGCAGAAGGAGAATCAGAAGCAGAAAGAGAAGCAGAAGGAGAAACAGAAGAAGCAGAAGTAGGAGAAGCAGAAGCAGAATGAGAAGCACAAGAAGGAGAAATTGAAGGAGAAGTAGAATGAGACGGAGAAGCAGAAGGAGAAGTAGGAGAAGCAGAAGAAGGAGAAGCAGGAGAAGCAGAAGCAGAAGAAACAGAAGAAGGAGAAGAGCAGAAGCAGAAGCAGACGGAGAAGCAGAAGCAAAAGGAGAAGCAGGAGAAGCAGAAGCTGAAGCAGAAGAAGAAGAAATAGAAAAAGCAGAAGAAGCAGAAGAAGAAGCAGCAGGAGAAGCAGAAGAAGAAGAAGAAGAAGGAGAAGGAGAAAGAGAAGGATTAGGAGTAGGAGAAACAGAAGGATAAGCAGGAGAAGGAGAATGAGAAGGAGAAGAAGGAGAAGCAGAAGACGCAGAAGCAGGAGAAGCAGAAGCAGAATGAAAAGCAGAAGAAGGAGAAATTGAAACAGAAGAAGATGCAGAAGGAGAAGCAGAAGCAGTAGTAGAAGCAGAAGAAGGAGAAGCATAAAGAGAAACAGAAGGAGAAGCAGAAGCAGGAGAAGCAGAATCAGAAGAAATAGAAGAAGGAGAAGAAGCAGAAGCAGAAAGAGAAGCAGAAACAGAAGGAGAAGCAGAAATAGAAGCAGAAGAAGCCGAAGAAGCAAAAGCAGAACCTAAAGCAGAAGGAGAAGCAGAAGAAGCAGAATCTGGAGACGAAGAAGGAGAACCAGAAGGAGAAGCAGAAGCAGAAACAGAAGCAAAAGCAGAAGGAGAAGCAGAAGAAACAGAAGAAGCAGAATCAGTAGCAGAAGAAGCTGAAGATGCAGAAGCAGAAAGAGAAGCAGAAGGAATAGCAGAAGAACGAGAAGGAGAAATAGAAGGAGAAGCAGGAAAAGCAGAAGAAACAGAAGCAGACGGAGAAGCAGAAGAAGGAGAAGGAGAAGCCAGAGCAGAAGAAGAAGCAGAAGGAAAAGCACAAGCAGAAGGAGATGCAGAAGGAGAAGTAGGAAATGCAGAAGACACAGAAGCAGAAGGAGAAGAAGAAGGAGAAGAATCAGAATCAGAAGAAGCAGAAATAGAAAGAGAAGCCGACGAAGAGAAGCAGAACGTGAAGCAGGAGAAGCAGAAGAAGCACAAGCGGGAGAAGCAGAAGAAGAAGAAACAGAAGAAGGAGAAGGAGCAGAAGCAGGAGAAGCAGAAGGAGAAGCAGAAAGAGAAGCAGGAAAAGCAGAAGAAGCAGAAGCATGAGAAGCAGAAGGAGAAGAAACAGGAGAAGGACAAGAAGCAGAAAGAGAAGCAGTAGAAGCAGAAGAGGCAGGAAAAGCAGAAGCAGAAGAAAGAGAAGAAGAAGAAGACGAAGAAGAAGAAGAAGAAGAAGCATAAGGAGAAGCATAAGGAGAAGCATAAGGAAAAGCATAAGGAGAAGCAGTAGAAGCAGAAGAAGCAGAAGCAGGAGAAGCTGAAGCAGAAGAAAAAGAATAAGCAAAAGAAGCAGAAGCAGAAGCAGGGAGAGAAGCAGAAGAAGGAGAAGGAGAAGGAGCAGCAGAAGGAGAAGCAGAAGCAGAAAGAGAAGCAGAAACAGAAGGAGAACAAGAAGGAGAAGCAGGAGAATCAGAAGAAGCAGAAAGAGAAGGAGAAGAAGGAGAAGCAGAAGTAGAATCCGAAGAAACAGAAGAAGAAGAAGAAGAAGAAGAAGAAACAGAAGCAAAAGAAACAGAAGAAGGAGAAGAGCAGAAGCAGAAGCAGAAGCAGAAAGAGAAGCAGGAGAACCAGAAGAAGCAGAAGCAGAAGAAACAGGAGAAGCCGAAGAAGCAGAAGCAGAATCTGAAGCAGAAGGAGAAACAGAAGAAGCACAATCTGAAGCAGAAGCAGAAGAAACAGAAATAGTCGAATAAGCAGAAGCAGAAGCACCAGGACAAGCAGAAGAACAAGAAGGAGAATTGCGAAAGAGAAGGATTAGGAGTAGGAGAAGCAAAAGGATAAGCAGAAGCAGAAAGAGACGCAGAAGGAGAAGCACCACGAGAAGTAGGAGAAGCAGGAGAAGCAGAAGCAAGAGAAGCAGAAGAAACAGAAGACGCAGAAGCAGAATGAGAAGCAGAAGGAGAAATTGAAGCAGAAGGACAAGGAGAAGCAGAATGAGAAGCTGAAGAAGGAGAAGGAGAAGCAGAAAGAGAAGCAGAAAGAGAAGCACAACGAGAAGCAGGAGAAGCAGAAGCAGGAGAAGAAGAAGCAGAAGAAACATAAGAAGGAGAAGAAGCAGAAGGAGAAGCAGAAACAGAAGGAAAAGCAGAAATAGAAGCAGGAGCAGCAGAAGAAGCAGCAGCAGGAGAAGCAGAAGCAGAAGAAGCCGAAGAAGCAGAAGCAGAACCTGAAGCATAAGGAGAAACAGGAGAAGCAGAAGAAGCAGAATCTGGAGAAGCAGAAGGAGAAGCAGAAGCAGAAAGAGAAGCAAAAGCAAAAGGAGAAGCATAAGGAGAAGCAGAAGAAACAGAAGAAGCAGAGACAGTAGCAGAAGATGTAGAAGTAGAAGGAGAAGCAGAAGGAAAAGCAGAAGACGAGAAGGAGAAGAGAAGGAGAAACAGAATGAGAAGCAGAAAGAGAAGCAGAAGAAGGAGCAGGAGAAGGAAAAGCAGCAGGAGAAGCAGAAAGAGAAGCAGAAGGAGAAGCAGGAGATGCAGAAACAGGAGAAGCAGAAGCAGAAGAAACAGGAAAAGGACAAGAAGCAGAAGCAGAAGGAGAAGCAGAAACAGAAGGAGAAGCAGAAAGAGAAGGAGGGAAAGCAGAAGAAGCAGAAGCAGGAGAAGCAGAAGCATAAGAATGCGAAGACGCAGAAGCAGAACCTGAAGCAGAAGGAGAAGCAGGAGAAGCAGAAGAAGCAGAATCTGGAGAAGCAAAATGAGAAGCAGAAGGAGAAGCAGAAGCAGAAAGAGAATCAAAAGCAGAAGGAGAAGCAGAAGAAACAGAAGAAGTAGAAGCAGTAGCAGGTGTAGCAGAAGCAGAAGGAAAAGCAGAAAAACAGGAAGGAGAAGG
>NW_012303034.1:0-3109 GCF_000151885.1 Dipodomys ordii | reverse complement strand
CAGAATCTGGAGAAGAAGAAGGAGAACCAGAAGGAGAATGCAGAAGCAGAAAGAGAAGCAAAAGCAGAAGGAGAAGCAGAAGGAGAAGCAGAAGAAACAGAAGAAGCAGAATCAGTAGCAGAAGAAGCTGAAGATGCAGAACCAGAAAGAGAAGCAGAAGGAATAGCAGAAGAACGAGAAGGAGAAACAGAAGGAGAAGCAGAAGGAGACGCAGGAAAAGCAGAAGAAACAGAAGCAGACGGAGAAGAAGGAGAAGGATAAGCCGAAGCAGAAGAAGAAGCAGAAGGAAAAGCACAAGCAGAAGGAGATGCAGAAGGAGAAGCAGGAGATGCAGAAGAAGCAGAAGCAGAAGGAGAAGAAGAAGGAGAAGAATCAGAATCAGAAGAAGCAGAAGCACAAATAGAAAGAGAAGCCGACGAAGAGAAGCAGAACGAGAAGCAGGAGAAGCAGGAGAAGCACAAGCGGGAGAAGCAGAAGAAGAAGAAACAGAAGAAGGAGAAGGAGCAGAAGCAGAAGGAGAAGCAGAAAGAGAAGCAGGAAAAGCAGAAGAAGCAGAAGCAGGAGAAGCAGAAGGAGAAGAAACAGGAGAAGGACAAGAAGCAGAAGCAGAAGGAGAAGCAGAAACAGAAGGAGAAGCCGAAAGAGAAAGAGGGGAAGCAAAAGAAGCAGAAGCAGGAGAAGTAGAAGCATAAGAATCCGAAGAAGCAGAAGCAGAACCTGAAGCAGAAGGAGAAGCAGGAGAAGCAGAAGAAGCCGAATCTGGAGAAGCAGAATGAGAAGCTGAAGTAGAAGCAGAAGCAGAAGCAGAATGAGAATCAAAAGCAGAAGGAGAAGCAGAAGAAACAGAAGAAGCAGAAGCAGTAGCAGTTGCAGCAGAAGGAGAAGCAGAAGAAAAAGCAGAAGAACGAGAAGGAGAAGGAGAAACAGAAGGAGAAGCAGAAGGAGAATCAGAAGGAGAAGCAGAAGAAGCAGAAGGAGAAGCAGAAGGAGAAACAGAAGCAGAAGAAACATCAGAAAGAGAAGCAGAAGCAGAAGAAGATGCAGAAGGAGAAGCAGGAGAAGCAGAAGAAGCAGAAGCAGAAGGAGAAGTAGAAGAAGGAGAAGGAGAAGGAAGAGCCGCAGAAGCAATAGGAGAAGCAGAAAGAGAAGCAGAAGCAAAATGAGAAGCAGAAAGAGAAGCAGTAGAAGCAGAAGAAGCAGGAAAAGCAGAAGCAGAGGAAAGAGAAGAAGACGAAGAAGAAGAAGAAGAAGCATAAGGAGAAGCATAAGGAGAAGCATAAGGAGAAGTATAAGGAGAAGGAGTAGAAGCAGAAGAAGCAGAAGCAGGAGAAGCAGAAGCAGAAGAAAAAGAATAAGCAAAAGAAGCAGAAGCAGTGGGAGAAGCAGAAGAAGGAGAAGGAGAAGGAGCAGCAGAAGGAGAAGCAGAAGCAGAAAGAGAAGCAGAAACAGAAGGAGAACAAGAAGGAGAAGCAGGAGAATCAGAAGAAGCAGAAAGAGAAGGAGAAGAAGGAGAAGCAGAAGTAGAATCCGAAGAAACAGAAGAAGAAGAAGCAGAAGAAACAGAAGCAAAAGAAACAGAAGAAGGAGAAGAGCAGAAGCAGAAGCAGAAGGAGAATGAGACGGAGAAGCAGAAAGAGAAGCAGGAGAAGCAGAAGAAGCAGGAAAAGCAGAAGCAGAAGAAACAGGAGAAGCCGAAGAAGCAGAAGCAGAATCTGAAGCAGAAGGAGAAACAGAAGAAGCACAATCTAAAGCAGAAGCAGAAGAAACAGAAATAGTAGAATAAGCAGAAGCAGAAGCACCAGGACAAGCAGAAGAACAAGAAGGAGAAGGCGAAAGAGAAGGATTAGGAGTAGGAGAAGCAAAAGGATAAGCAGAAGCAGAAAGAGACGCAGAAGGAGAAGCAGCACGAGAAGTAGGAGAAGCAGGAGAAGCAGAAGCAAGAGAAGCAGAAGAAACAGAAGACGCAGAAGCAGAATGAGAAGCAGAAGGAGAAATTGAAACAGAAGGAGAAGCAGAAGCAGAAGGAGAAGCAGAAGAAAGAGAAGGAGAAGCAGAAAGAGAAGCAGAAAGAGAAGCACAACGAGAAGCTCAACGAGAAGCAGGAGAAGCAGAAGCAGGAGAAGCAGAAGCAGAAGAAACATAAAAAGGAGAAGAAGCAGAAGCAGAAGGAGAAGCAGAAACAGAAGGAAAAGCAGAAATAGAAGCAGGAGCAGCAGAAGAAGCAGCACCAGGAGAAGCAGAAGCAGAAGAAGCCGAAGAAGCAGAAGCAGAACCTGAAGCATAAGGAGATGCAGGAGAAGCAGAAGAAGCAGAATCTGGAGAAGCAGAAGGAGAAGCAGAAGCAGAAAGAGAAGCAAAAGCAGAAGGAGAAGCAGAAGAAACAGAAGAAGCAGAGGCAGTAGCAGAAGAAGCAGAAGATGCAGAAGCAGAAGGAGAAGCAGAAGCAGTAGTAGAAGCAGAAGAAGGAGAAGCAGAAGGAGAAGCATAAAGAGAAACAGAAGGAGAAGCAGGAGAAGCAGAAGCAGGAGATGCAGAATCAGAAGAAATATAAGAAGGGGAAGAAGCAGAAGCAGAAAGAGAAGCAGAAACAGAAGGAGAAGCAGAAAAAGAAGCAGAAGAAGCCGAAGAAGCAAAAGCAGAACCTAAAGCAGAAGGAGAAGCAGGAGAAGCAGAAGAAGCAGAATCTGGAGAAGAAGAAGGAGAACCAGAAGGAGAAGCAGAAGCAGAAAGAGAAGCAAAAGCAGAAGGAGAAGCAGAAGAAACAGAAGAAGCAGAATCAGTAGCAGAAGAAGCTGAAGATGCAGAAGCAGAAAGAGAAGCAGAAGGAATAGCAGAAGAACAAGAAGGAGAAATAGAAGGAGAAGCAGAAGGAGAAGCAGGAAAAGCAGAAGAAACAGAAGCAGACGGAGAAGCAGAAGAAGGAGAAGGAAAAGCCAGAGCAGAAGAAGAAGCAGAAGGAAAAGCACAAGCAGAATGAGATGCAGAAGGAGAAGCAGGAAATGCAGAAGACGCAGAAGCAGAAGGAGAAGAAGAAGGAGAAGAATCAGAATCAGAAGAAGCAGAAGCAGAAATAGAAAGAGAAGCCGACGAAGAGAAGCTGAACGAGAAG
>NW_012303033.1:0-3110 GCF_000151885.1 Dipodomys ordii | reverse complement strand
CAGGAGAAGCAGAAGCAGAAGTAAACAGAAGAAGGAGAAGAGCAGAAGCAGTTTGGAGAAACAGAAGCAGAAGGAGAAGCAGAAGAAGCAGAAGCTGAAGCAGAAGAAACTGAAAAAGCAGAAAAAGAAGAAGAAGCAGAAGAAGAAGAAGCAGGAAAAGCAGAAGAAGAAGAAGGAGAAGGAGAAAGAGAAGGAGTAGGAGTAGGAGAAACAGACGGATAAGCAGAAGCAGAAAGAGAAGGAGAAGGAGAAGCAGGAGAAGCAGAAGAAGCAGAAGCAGGAGAAGCAGAAGCAGAATGAAAAGCAGAAGAAGGAGTAATTAAAACAGAAGAAGATGCAGAAGGAGAAGCAGAAGCGGAAGCAGAAGCAGAAGGAAAAGCAGGAGAAGGAGAAGGAGAAGGAGAAGCAGAAGGATAAGAATAAAGAGAAACAGAAGGAGAAGCAGGAGAAGCAGGAGAAGCATAAGCAGAAGAAATAGAAGAAGGAGAAGAAGCAGAAGGAGAAAGAGAAGTAGAAACAGAAGGAGATGCAGAAATAGAAGCAGAAGAAGCCGAAGAAGCAGAAGCAGAACCTTAAGCGGAAGGAGAAGCAGAAGAAGCAGAAGCAGAATCTGAAGCAGAAGGAGAAACAGAAGAAGCACAATCTGAAGCAGAAGCAGAAGAAACAGAAAGAGTAGAATAAGCAGAAGCAGAAGCACCAGGAGAAGCAGAAGAAGAAGAAGGAGAAGACGAAAGAGAAGGATTAGGAGTAGGAGAAGCAAAAGGATAAGCAGAAGCAGAAAGAGACGCAGAAGGAGAAGCAGCACGAGAAGTAGGAGTAGCAGGAAAAGAAGAAGCAGGAGAAGCAGAAGAAACAGAAGGCGCAGAAGCAGAATGAGAAGCAGAAGGAGAAATTGAAGCAGAAGCAGAAGCGGAAGGAGAAGCAGAAGCAGAAGAAGAAGCAGAAGAAGGAGAAGGACAAGGAGAAGGCGAAAGAGAAGCAGAAAGAGAAGCAGAACGAGAAGCAGGCGAAGAAGAAGCTGGAGAAGCCGAAGCAGAAGAAACACAAGAAGGGGAAGAAGCAGAAGGAGAAGGAGAAGCAGAAACAGAAGGAAAAGCAGAAAGAGAAGCAGGAGAAGCAGAAGAAGCAGCAGCAGGAGAAGCAGAAGCAGAAGAAGCCGAAAAAGCGAAAGCAGAACCTGAAGCAGAAGGAGAAGCAGGAGAAGCAGAAAAAGCAGAATCTGGAGAAGCAGAAGGAGAAGCAGAAGCAGAAAGAGAAGCAAAAGCAGAAGGAGAAGCAGAAGAAACAGAAGAAGCAGAGGCAGTATCAGAAGAAGCAGAAGATTCAGAAGCAGAAGGAGAAACAGAAGGAAAAGCAGAAGAACTAGAAGGAGAAGGAGAAGGAGAAACAGGAGTAGAAGCAGAAAGAGAAGCAGAAGAAGGAGCAGTAGAAGGAAAAGCGGCAGGAGAAACAGAAAGAGCAGCAGAAGGAGAAGCAGGAAATGCAGAAACAGGAGAAGAACAAGCAGAAGAAACAGGAGAAGGACGAGAAGCAGAAGCAGAAGGAGAAGCAGAAAGAGAAGGAGGGGAAGCAAAAGAAGCAGAAGCAGGAGAAGCAGAAGTATAAGAATCCGAAGAAGCAGAAGCAGAACCTGAAGCAGAAGGAGAAGCAGGAGAAGCAGAAGAAGCAGAATCTTCAGAAGATGAATGAGAAGCAGAAGGAGAAGCAGAAGCAGAAAGAGAATCAAAAGCAGAAGGAGAAGCAGAAGAAACAGAAGAAGTAGAAGCAGTAGCAGTTGTAGCAGAAGCAGTAGGAAAAGCAGAAGAGAAAAGCAGAAGAACAAGAAGGAGAAGGAGAAACAGAAGGAGAAGCAGAAAGAGAAGCAGGTAAAGCAGAAGAAGAAGAAGCAGAAGGAAATCAGAAGGAGAAGCAGAAGATGGAGAAGGAGAAGCAGAAGCAGAAGAAGATGCAGAAGGAGAAGCAAAAGAAGCAGAAGCAGAAGGAGAAGCAGGAAAAGCAGAAGAAGCAGAAACAAAAGGTGAAGCAAAGAAGGAGAAGGAGAAGTAGAGGCAGAAGAAGAAGCATAAGGACAAGCACAAGCAGAAGGAGATGCAGAAGGAGAAGCAGGAGAAGCAGAAGAAGCAGAAGCTGAAAGAGAAGCAAAAGTAGGAGAAGGAGAAGGAGGAGAAACAGAAGCAGAAGGAGAAGCAGAAGCAGAATGAGAAGCAGAAAGAGAAGCAGGAGGAGGACAAGAATCAGGAGAAGCCTAAAGAGAAGAAGCAGAAACAGAAGCAGAAGGAGAAGCAGCAGAAGAAGTAGAACCAGAAATTCAGGCATGAGAAACAAAAGAAGCAGAAGCAGAAGGAGAAGCAAAAAGAGAAGCAGAAGGAGAAGTAGAAAAAGCAGCAGAAGAAGCAGAAAAACAAGTAGGAGAAGCAGAAGCAGAAAGAGAAGTAGAAGCAGAAATAGCAGAAGAAGCAGAAGAAGAAGCAGTAGAAGCATAAGAAGCAGAAGCAGGAGAAGCAGAAGCAGAAGAAAAAGAAGAAGCATAAGAAGCAGAAGCAGAGGGAGAAACAGAAGAAGGAGAAGGAGCAGCAGAAGGTGAAGAAGAAGGAGATGCAGAAGCAGAAAGAGAAGCAGAAATAGAAGGAGAAGAAGAAGGAGAAGTTGGAGAATCAGAAGAAGCAGAAGCAGAAAGAGAAGCAGAAGAAGGATAAGGAGAAGCAGAAGGAGAAGGACAAGCAGGAGAAGCAGAAGAAGCAGAAGCGGGAGAAGCAGAAGAAGAAGAAGAAGAAACAGAAGAAGGAGAAGGAGCAGAAGGAGAAGCAGAACCAGAAGGAGAAGCAGAAAGAGAAGCAGAAGAAGCAGTAGCAGGAGAAGCAGAAGCAGAAGAAACTGAAGAAGCCGAAGAATCAGGAGGAGAACCTGAAGCAGAAGGAGAAGCAGAAGCAGCAGAAGCTGGAAAAGCAGAAGCAGAAGAAACCGAACAAGCAGAAGAAGCAGAAGCAGAACGAGAAGCAGAAGAAGAAGGAGAAAGAGAAGGATTAGGAGTAGGAGGAGCAGAAGCAGAATAAGAAGCAGAAAGAGAAGCACAAGGAGAAGCAGAAGGAGAAACAGAAGAAGCAGAAGCA
>NW_012303032.1:0-3110 GCF_000151885.1 Dipodomys ordii | reverse complement strand
GTGGGTTAAGTGTGCACACAATGGGGAATAGGGTTTACTAGTTAATCTGCGGGTTTATCTGAGGATGTGAAGGACAAGAGCTAAGTCACATAAAGAAGGTCAAAAAAAAAAAGAATAGATGAACAGGATAATAAAGGGAGGGAAAAAAAGATCAGAAGTTCGGTAGAGCTAGACAAAAAACAAAAAGATAGTTAAGAAAGAAAGAAAAAGAGAGAGAAGACAAGAAAAGAAAGGAAATCGCACATTCACGTATTCCTAAAATAAAAATTATAAGAGGAAAAAAAGTTACTGGAAACCATTATTTTTCAAAAAAGTTAAAAATTAAGGATTAATAAAATTTTTAGAAAAGGAAAAAAAATTATATATATAAAGTACCAAAAAAAAGAAAGAAAGAAAAGAAAAAAAAGTTCTTTGATTTTTTTTTTTGGGGGGGAGGGGTGGGAAGAATCCTGTATCTCCCTTTAGTCTGTAGCCAGCCTCTTGTTGGAGTCTCTGGTCAGCTTGAGGTCCTGTGGCTTGATTGGTTTCTTAAGTCAGTTTGTTCGAACAGGCAGAGAAATGCTCTGCTTTACCCAAGATTTTGGGATCCCCCTCCCAGATTAGTTTAATGGGAGGCAGATCTGCTTTGAGAATCACAAAAGAGGGGGATGCAGTGGTGAGGCTAGGTTCTGGGTAGAGTTGAGGGCTTTCACCAATCAGTAGCTTTTCTCTGGAGGCCGAGTCTTGGATCTGGTTCTTCGGATTCTTATGCGTCTGCTTCTCCTGCTTCTGCTTCTTCTGCTTCCCCTCCTTCTCTTTCTACTTCTCCTTCTGTTTCTGCTTCTCCTTCTGCTTCTGCTTCTTGTCTTTCTCCTGTTCCTTCTGCTTCTGCTTCTCCTGTTTCTGCATCTCCTGCTTCTCCTTCTGCTGCTCTTTCTGCTTCTCCTGCTGCTTTTCCTTCTCCTGCTCCTTCTTCTGCTTCTCTTTCTGCTTCTTCTTCTGATTCTCCTTCTCCTTCTCCTTCTCGTTCTTCTGCTTTTCCTTCTGCTTCTCCTTCTGTTTCTGAATCTTCTGCTTCTTCTGCTACTGCCTCTGCTTCTTCTGTTTCTTCTGCTTCTCCTTCTGCTTTTGCTTCTCTTTCTGCTTCTGCTTCTCCTTCTGCTTCTCCAGATTCTGCTACTTCTGCTTCTCCTGCTTCTCCTTCTGCTTCTGCTTCTTATGCTTCTCCTGCTTCTCCTTCTGCATCTTCTTCTGCTTCTGTTTCTCCTTCTCCTTCTTCTGCTTCTCCTTCTGCTTCTTCTTCTTCTGCTTTACCTGCTTCTCTTTCTGCTTCTCCTTCTACTTCTCCTTCTGTTTCTCCTTCTCCTTCCTGTTTTTCTGCTTTTCCTTCTGCTTCTGCTACACCTGCTACTGCTTCTACTTCTTCTGTTTCTTCTGCTTCTCCTTCTGCTTTTGATTCTCTTTCTGCTTCTGCTTCTCCTTCTGCTTCACATTCTGCTTCTCCAGATTCTGCTTCTTCTGCTTCT
The DNA here is from genome assembly GCF_000151885.1 of Dipodomys ordii. Lineage (NCBI taxonomy): Eukaryota > Metazoa > Chordata > Mammalia > Rodentia > Heteromyidae > Dipodomys > Dipodomys ordii. The sequence goes on along the minus strand of NW_012303032.1, from coordinate 1,605 downwards.
CCTGCTTCTCCTTCTGCTTCAGGTTCTGCTTCTGCGTCTTCGCATTCTTATGCTTCTGCTTCTCCTGCTTCTGCTTCTTCTGCTTTCCCTCCTTCTCTTTCTGCTTCTCCTTCTGTTTCTGCTTCTCCTTCTGCTTCTGCTTCTTGTCCTTCTCCTGTTTCTTCTGCTTCTCCTGTTTCTGCATCTCCTGCTTCTCCTTCTGCTTCTCTTTCTGCTTCTCCTGCTGCTTTTCCTGATCCTGCTCCTTCTTCTGCTTCTCTTTCTGCTTCTCATTCTGTTTCTCCTTCTCCTTCTCCTTCTCGTTCTTCTGCTTTTCCTTCTGCTTCTCCTTCTGCTTCTATATCTTCTGCTACTGCCTCTACTTCTTCTGTTTCTTCTGCTTCTCCTTATGCTTCTCCTTCTGCCTTTGCTTCTCTTTCTGCTTCTGCTTCTCCTTCTGATTCTCCAGATTCTTCTTCTTCTGCTTCTCCTGTATCTCCTTATGCTTCAGGTTCTGCTTCTGCTTCTTCGGCTTCTTCTGCTTCTGCTTCTCCTGCTGCTGCTTCTTCTGCTGCTCCTGCTTCTATTTCTGCTTTTCCTTCTGTTTCTGCTTCTCCTTCTGCTTCTGCTTCTTCTCCTTCTTTAGTTTCTTCTGCTTCTGCTTCTCCTGCTTCTGCTTCTCCTGCTTCTCATTGAGCTTCTCGTTGTGCTGCTCTTTCTGCTTCTCTTTCTGCTTCTACTTCTCCTTCTCTTTCTTCTGCTTCTCCTTCTGCTTCTTCTTCTCCTTCTGCTTCAATTTATCCTTCTGCTTCTCATTCTGCTTCTGCGTCTTCTGTTTCTTCTGCTTCTCTTGCTTCTGCTTCTCCTGCTTCTCCTACATCTCGTGCTGCTTCTCCTTCTGCGTCTCTTTCTGCTTCTGCTTATCGTTTTGCTTCTCCTACTCCTTATCCTTCTCTTTCGCCTTCTCCTTCTTGTTCCTCTGCTTGTCCTGCAGCTTCTGCTTCTGCTTATTCTACTATTTCTGTTTCTTCTGCTTCTGCTTCAGATTGTGCTTCTTCTGTTTCTCCTTCTGCTTCAGATTCTGCTTCTGCTTCTTCGGCTTCTCCTGTTTCTTCTGCTTCTGCTTCTCCTGCTTTCTGCTTCTCCTGCTTCTCTTTCAGCTTCTCCTTCTGCTTCTGCTTCTCCTTCTGCTTCTGCTTCTGCTCTTCTCCTTCTTCTGTTTCTTTTACTTCTGATTCTTCTGCTTCTTCTTCTTCTGTTTCTTCTGACTCTCCTTCTGCTTCTCCTTCTTCTCCTTCTCTTTCTGCTTCTACTTTTGCTTCTTCTGATTTTCCTGCTTCTCCTTCTTGTTCTCCTTCTGTTTCTGCTTCTCTTTCTGCTTCTGCTTCTCCTTCTGCTGCTCCTTCTCCTTTTTCTTCCTCTCCCACTGCTTCTGCTTCTTTAGCGTATTCTTTTTCTTCTGCTTCTCCTGCTTCTGCTTATACTGCTTCTCCTTATGCTTCTCCTTATGCTTCTCCTTATGCTTCTCCTTATGCTTCTTCTTCTTCTTGTTCTTCTTCTTCTTCTTCTTCTTCTTCTTCTCCTTCTTCTTCAATCTCCTCCTTCTTCTCTTTCTTCTGCTTCTGC
>NW_012303031.1:0-3110 GCF_000151885.1 Dipodomys ordii | reverse complement strand
GTTAAAGCGGGATACAGCCGGGGACACAGCAGGAAACAGTGAGGGACACAGCTGGACACATCGGGAGACACAGCGGGACACAGCGGGGGACACAGCCACGACACAGCGGGACACAGCAGAGCACAGCGGGACACAGCGGGGGACACAGCAAGAAACAGAGCGGGACACAGTGGAGGAAACAGCGGGACACAGCGCGGAACACAGCGTGACACAGAGTGACACAGCAGGGGACAACGGGGACATAGTGGGACACAGCGGGGAAGAGAGGGAGGACACAGCGGTACACAGCGGGACACAGCGGGGATACAAGGAGACACAACGGGACACAGCGGGGTACACAGCGGGACACAGCAAGGACACAGCGGGGACACAGCGGGGACACAGCGGGGGACACAGCATGTCACAGCGGGACACAGCGGGGGACACAGCAGGACACAGTGGGGAACACAGCAGGACACATCGGGAGACACAGCGGGGACACAGCGAGGTCACAGCGGGACACAGCGGGATACACAGCGAGGACACAGCTGGCCCAGCGGGACACAGAGAGGACACAGCGGGGGACAGAGCAGTACACCGAGGGGGACAAAGGGGGGACAAAGCAGGAAACAGCAGGGACACAGCGGGACAAAGCGGGGGACATTGGATACACAGCGGGGGACAAAGGGGACACAGCAGGACACAGCGGGGACACAGCGAGGACACAGCGGGACATAGCGGGACACAGCGGGGACAGAGCTGGACATTACGAGGTACACAGCGGGACACTGTGGGGACACAGCGAGGACACAGCGGGACAGCGTGGGACACAGCGGGACACAGCAGGACACAGTGGGACACAGAGGGTGACACAGTGGGACACAGCGGGATACACAGCGAGGACACAGCTGGCCCAGCGGGACGCAGCGGGGACACAGCTGGACACAGCGGGGTACACAGCGGGACACAGCGGGGACACAGTGAAGACACAACGGGACACAGCGGGACACAGCAGGACACAGCGGGACACAGCGGGGGACACAGCGAGAACCAGTGCGGGACTTAGTGGAGGAAACAGCGGGACACAGCGGGGAACACAGCGTGACACAGCGTGAGACAACGGGGACACAGTGGTACACAGCGGGGAACAGAGCAAGGACACAGCGGTACACAGCGGGACACAGCGGGACACAGCGGGGATACAATGGGACACAACAGGACACAGCGGGGTACACAGCGGGACACAGCGGGGACACAGCGGGGACACAGCCGGACACAACGTGGCACAGCGGGGACACAGCAGGGACACAGTGGGGGACACAGCATGTCACAGCGGGGCACAGCGGGGACACAGCAGGGACACAGCGGGGGACACAGCATGTCACAGCGGAACACAGTGGGACACAGCGGGGACAGAGCAGGGGACTCAGCAGGACACAGCGGGGGACACAGCGGGACACCGGGGGGGACACAGGGGGGACAAAGCGGGACACAGCGAGGGACACAGCGGGGGACACAGCAGGGACACAGCGGTGGACAGCGTGGACACAGCCCGTACACAGCGGGGGACACAGCGGGGGACACAGAGGGACACAGCGGGTATACAGCAGAGGACACAGCATGCCACAGTGGGGACACAGCGGGGACACAGTGGGACACAGCGTGGAACACAGCGGGGACACAGTGGGGACACAGCAGGGACACAGAGGGGAACAAAGCGGGAACACAGCGTGACACAGCGGGACACAGCAGGTACACAGCGGGAAACAGTGGGGGACCGAGTGGGGGACAGCGGGGACACAGCGGGCACAGGGGGGGATATAACAGGGACACAGTGGGGACACAGCGGGACACAGCGGGACACAGCGGGAGACACAGCGGGACCCAGCGGGGGACAGAGTGGGGGACAGCGGGGACACAGCGGGACACAGCGGGAACACAGCAGGGGCACAGCGGGACAGAGCGGAAACACAACGGGACACAGCGGGGACACAGGGGGTACACAGCGGGATACAGCGGGACACAGCACGGACACAGCGGGACACAGTGGGACATAGAGGGGACACAGCGGGGACACAGCGTGGGACACAGCGGGGTACACAGCGGGACACAGCGGGCACACAGCGGGGACACAGCGGGGACACAGCGGGACACAGCGGGGACACAGCGGGACACAGCGGGGAACACAGCGGGACACAGCGGGGGACCCAGCGAGGACACAGCGGGACACAGCGGGAAACACTGCGAGGTCACAGCGGGGGACAAAGCGGGACAACACGGGACACAGTGTGACACAGTGGGACACAGCGGGGACACTGCAGGGGCACAGCGGGACAAAGCGGGCGACACAGTGAGACACAGCGGGGGACACAGCGGGGGACAGCAGGGGACAGAGAGGGGACACAGCGGGACACAGCAGGGGACACAGAGGGGTACACAGCGGGACACAGCCGGAAACACAGCGCGGACACAGCGGGACACACCGGGACACAGCGTCAATACAGCGGGGACAGAGAAGGTCACAGCAGGGACACAGCGGGACACAGCGGGACACAGCGGGGGACACAGCGGGACAGAGCGGGGACACAGCGGGACACAGCGGGACACAGCGGGGGACACAGCGGAACACAGCGTGGGACACAGCGAGGACACAGCGGGACACAGCGGGACACAGCGGCGACACAGCAGGGACACAGCAGGGACACAACGGAGACACATCAGGGGACACAGCGGGACACAACGGGGAACACAGTGAGGACTTAGCGGGACCCAGCAGGACACAGCGTCGATACATTGGGGACCCAGCAGGACACAGCGGGGTACACAGCTGGGGACACAAAGGGACACAGCGGGGGACACAGCGAGGACATGCGGGACACAGTGGGACACAGCGAGGACACTGTGGGAACATAGCGGGACACATCGGGGACTCAGAGGGATACAGCGGGACACAGCTTGGGATACTCTGAGGACACAGCTGGACACAGTGGGGGACACAGCGAGGACACAGTTGTAAAGTGGGGTGCGGGATACTGCGGGGGACATAGCGGTAGACAGCGGGGGATTTTTTGAGGACATAGCGGGACACAGTTGTGATATAGAGGGGACTCAGTGTGGGACTCAGCGGTGGA
>NW_012303030.1:0-3110 GCF_000151885.1 Dipodomys ordii | reverse complement strand
TTCTCCTTCTGCATCTACTTCTGCTTCTGCTTCTCCTTCTTCTGCTTCTCCTTCTTATTCTCCTACTGCTTGTCCTTCTGTTTCCCTTCTCCTTCTTGTTCTTCTGCTTTTCCTTCTGCTGCTTCTTCTGCTTCTGCTACAACTGCTACTGCTTCTACTTCTTCTGTTTCTTCTGCTTCTCCTTCTGCTTTTGATTCTCTTTCTGCTTCTGCTTCTCCTTCTGCTTCTCCTTCTGCTTCTCCAGATTCTGCTTCTTCTGCTTCTCCTGCTTCTCCTTCTCCTTCAGGTTCTCCTTCTGCTTCTTCGGATTCTTATGCTTCTGCTTCTCCTGCTTCAGCTTCTTCTGCTTCCCCTCCTTCTCTTTCTGCTTCTCCTTCTGTATCTGCTTCTCCTTCTGCTTCTGCTTCTTGTCCTTCTCCTGTTTGTTCTGCTTATGCTTCTCCTGTTTCTGCATCTCCTGCTCCTCCTTCTGCTGCTCTTTCTGCTTCTCCTGCTGCTTATCCTTCTCCTGCTCCTTCTTCTGCTTCTCTTTCTGCTTCTCCTTCTGTTTCTCCTTCTCCTTCACCTTCTCGTTCTTCTGCTTCTCCTTCTGCTTTTGCTTCTCTTTCTGCTTCTGCTTCTCCTTCTGCTTCTCCAGATTCTGCTTCTTCTGCTTCTCCTGCTTCTCCTTCTGCTTCAGGTTCTGCTTCTGCTTCAGATTCTGCTTCTGCTTCTGCTTCTCCTGCTGCTGCTTCTTCTGCTTCTCTTGCTTCTCTTTCTGCTTTTCCTTCTGTTTCTGCTTCTCCTTCTGCATCTGCTTCTTCTCCTTGCTATGTTTCTTCTGTTTCTGCTTCTCCTGCTTCTCCTTCTGCTCCTTCTGCATCTTCTTCTGTTTCTGCTTCTCCTTCTCCTTCTTCTGCTTCTCCTTCTGATTCTCCTTCTGCTTCTTCTCCTTCTGCTTTACCTGCTTCTCTTTCTGCTTCTCCTTCTGCTTCTCCTTCTGTTTCTCCTTCTCCTCGTTCTTCTGCTTTTCCTTCTGCTTCTCCTTCTGCTTCTGCTACAACTGCTACTGCTTCTACTTCTTCTGATTCTTCTGCTTCCCCTTCTGCTTTTGATTTTCTTTCTGCTTCTGCTTCTCCTTCTGCTTCTCATTCTGCTTCTCCAGATTCTGCTTCTACCGCTTCTCCTGCTTCTCCTTCTGCTTCAGGTTCTACTTCTTCTTCTTCGGATTCTTATGCTTCTGCTTCTCCTGTTTCTGCTCTCCTGCTTCTCCTTCTGCTGCTCTTTCTGCTTCTCCTGCTGCTTTTCCTTCTCCTGCTCCTTCTTCTGCTTCTCTTTCTGCTTCTCCTTCTGTTTCTCCTTCTCCTTCTCCTTCTCGTTCTTCTGCTTTTCCTTCTGCTTCTCCTTCTGTTTCTGCATCTTCTGCTGCTTCTGCTACTGCGTCTGCTTCTTCTGTTTCTTCTACTTCTCCTTCTGCTTTTGCTTCTCTTGCTGCTTCTGCTCCTCCTTCTGCTTCTCCAGATTCTGCTTCTTCTCCTGCTTCTCCTTCTGCTTCAGGTTCTGCTTCTGCTTCTTCGGCTTCTTCTGCTTCTGCTTCTCCTGCTTCTGCTTCTTCTGCTTCCCCTCCTTCTCTTTCTGCTTCTCCTTCTGCTTCTGCTTCTCCTTGTGCTTCTGCTTCTTGTCCTTCTCCTGTTTCTTCTGCTTATGCTTCTCCTGTTTCTGCTTCTCCTGCTTCTCCTTCTGCTGCTCTTTCTGCTTCTCCTGTTGCTTCTCCTTCTCCTGCTCCTTCTTCTGCTTCTCTTCTGCTCTCCTTATCTGCTTCTCCTTCTGTTTCTGTTTCTCCTTCTCCTTCTCGTTCTTCTGCTTTTCCTTCTGCTTCTCCTTCTGCTTCTGCATCTTCTGCTGCTTCTTCTACTGCGTCTGCTTCGTCTGATTCTTCTACTTCTCCTACTGCTTCTCCTTCTGCTTTTGCTTCTCTTTCTGCTTCTGCTTCTCCTTCTGCTTCTCCAGATTCTGCTTCTTCTCCTTCTCCTGCTTCTCCTTCTCCTTCAGATTCTGCTTCTGCTTCTTCGGCTTCTTCTGCTTCTGCTTCTCCTGCTGCTGCTTCTTCTGCTTCTCCTGCTTCTCCTTCTGCTTTTCCTCCTGTTTCTGCTTTTCCTTCTGCTTCTGCTTCTTCTCCTTCTTCTGATTCTTCTGCTTCTGCTTCTCCTGCTGCTTCTCGTTCTGCTTCTCGTTCTGCTTCTCTTTCTGCTTCTGCTTATCCTTCTGCTTCTCCTACTCCTAATCCTTCTATTTTGCCTTTTCCTTCTTCTTCTTCTGCTTCTCCTGCTGCTTCTGTTTATTCTACTATTTCTCTTTTTTCTGCTTCTGCTTCAGATTGTGTTTCTTGTGTTTCTCCTTATGCTTCAGATTCTGCTTCTGCTTCTTCGGCTTCTTCTGTTTCTTCTTCTTCTGCTTCTCCTGCTTCTTCTGCTTCTCCTGCTTCTCTTTCTGCTTCTCCTTCTTCTTCTGCTTCTCCTTCTGCTTCTTCTTCTGCTCTTCTCCTTCTTCTGTTTCTTGTGCTTCTGTTTCTTCTGCTTCTTCTTCTTCTGTTTCTTCTGATGCTACTTCTGCTTTTCCTTCTTCTTCTTCTCTTTCTGCTTCTACTTCTGCTTCTTCTGATTCTCCTGCTTCTCCTTCTTGTTCTCCTTCTGTTTCTGCTTCTCTTTCTGCTTCTGCTTCTCTTTCTGCTTCTCCCTCTGATTCTGCTTCTTATGCTTATTCTTTTTCTTCTATTTCTGATTCTCCTGCTTCTGCTTCTTCTGCTTCTACTGCTTCTCCTTATGCTTCTCCTTATGCTTCTCCTTATACTTCTCCTTCTCCTTCTTCATCTTCTTCTTCTTCTTCTTCTTCTTCTTCTTCTTCTTCTTCTTCTTCTTCTTCATCCAATCTTCTAGAATGCCTTCTTAAGATTATAAATATAAAGATCTGCTTCTGAGATTACAGCTTCTTGAAGTTCAACAGCTACAGTTTTCTGCTACGAGACGGCAGCAGAAACCACCTTATTGTTATAAAAGTGCGCAGAAGATAAAACAGTATATTACGAAAAGGACCGCTAATCTTGCGCCTCAGACTTATAAAAAAGAAAAACA
>NW_012303029.1:0-3110 GCF_000151885.1 Dipodomys ordii | reverse complement strand
GAGGGAGAAGCAGAAGAAGGAGAAGGAGCAGAAGGAGAAGGAGAAGCTGAAGGAGAATCAGAAGGAGAAGCAGAAGAAGGAGACGCAGAAGCAGAAGAAGCAGCAGAAGGAGAAGCAGAAGGAGAAGCAGAAGAAGCAGAAGCAGAAGGAGAAACAGAAGTAGGAGAAGGAGAAGGAGAAGGAAGGGCAGCAGAAGCAATAGGAGAAGCAGAAGGAGAAGCAGAAACAGAATGAGAAGCAAAAAGAGAAGCAGTAGAAGCAGAAAAACCAGGAGAAGCAGAAGAAAGAGCAGAAGAAGAAGAAGAAGAAGAAGAAGAAGAAGAAGAAGAAGAAGCATAAGGAGAAGCATAAGGAGAAGCATAAGGAGAAGCATAAGGAGAAGCTGTAGATGCAGGAGAAGCAGAAGAAATAGAATAAGCAAAAGAAGCAGAAGCAGAAGCAGTGGGAGAAGCAGAAGAGGAGAAGGAGAAGGAGCAGCAGAAGGAGAAGCAGAAGCAGATTGAGAAGCAGAAACAGAAGGAGAACAAGAAGGAGAACCAGGAGAATCAGAAGACCAGAAGTAGAAGCAGAAAGAGGAGAAGAAGGAGAAGCAGAAGTAGAATCCGAAGAAACAGAAGAAGAAGAAGAAGAAGAAGAAGAAGAAGAAGAAGAAGAAACAGAAGCAAAAGAAACAGAAGAAGGAGAAGAGCAGAAGCAGAAGCAGAAGGAGAAGCAGAAGCAGAAGGAGAAGCAGAAAGAGAAGCAGGAGAAGCAGAAGAAGCAGGAGAAGCAGAAGCAGAAGAAACAGGAGAAGCCGAAGAAGCAGAAGCAGAATCTGAAGCAGAAGGAGAAACAGAAGGAGCACAATTTGAAGCAGAAGCAGAAGAAACAGAAATAGTAGAATAAGCAGAAGCATAAGCACCAGGAGAAGCAGAAGAAGAAGAAGAAGGAGAGGGCGAAAGAGAAGGATTAGGAGTAGGAGAAGCCAAAGGATAAGCAGAAGCAGAAAGAGACGCAGAAGGAGAAGCAGCAAGACAAGTAGGAGAAGCAGGAGAAGCAGAAGCAGGAGAAGCAGAAGAAACAGAAGACGCAGAAGCACAATGAGAAGCAGAAGGAGAAATTGAAGCAGAAGCAGAAGGAGAAGCAGAAAGAGAAGCAGAAGAAGCAGTAGCAGGAGAAACAGAAGCAGAAGAAACAGAAGAATCCCAAGAACCAGAACGAGAACCTGAAGCAGAAGGAGAAGCAGAAGCAGCAGAAGCTGGAAAAGCAGAAGCAGAAGAAGCTGGAAAAGCAGAAGTAGAAGATTCCGAACAACAGAAGAAGCAGAAGCAGATCGAGAAGCAGAAGAAGAAGGAGAAAGAGAAGGATTAGGAGTAGGAGGAGCAGAAGCAGAATAAGATGCAGATAGAGAAGCAGAAGGAGAAGCAGAAGGAGAAACAGAAGAAGCAGAAGCAGGAGAAGAAGAAACAGAAGCAGCATGAGAAGCACAAGAAGGAGAAATTGAAGGAGAAGGAGAATGAGACGGAGAAGCAGAAGGAGAAGTAGGAGAAGCAGAAGAAGAAGAAGCAGGAGAAGCAGAAACAGAAGAAACAGAAGGAGAAGAGCAGAAGCAGAAGGAGAAGCAGAAGGAGAAGCAGAAGAAGCAGAAGCTGAAGCAGAAGAAGAAGAAACAATAAAAGCAGAAGAAGCAGAAAAAGAAGCAGCAGGAGAAGCAGAAGAAGAAGAAGGAGAAGGAGAAAGAGAAGGATTAGGAGTAGGAGAAACAGAAGGATAAGCAGAAGCAGAAAGAGAAGCAGAAGGAGAAGCAGGAGAAGCAGAAGAAGCAGAAGCAGGAGAAGCAGAAGCAGAATGAAAAGCAGAAGAAGGAGAAATTGAAACAGAAGAAGATGCAGAAGGAGAAGCAGAAGCAGAAGTAGAAGCAGAAGAAGGAGAAGCAGAAGGAGAAGCATAAAGACAAACAGAAGGAGAAGCAGAAGAACAGAAGCAGGAGAAGCAGAATCAAAAGAAATAGAAGAAGGATAAAAAGCAGAAGCAGAAAGAGAAGCAGAAACAGAAGGAGAAGCAGAAATAGAAGCTTAAGAAGCAGAAGCAGAACCTGAAGCAGAAGGAGAAGCAGGAGAAGCAGAAGAAGCAGAATCTGGAGAAGAAGAAGGAGAACCAGAAGGAGAAGCAGAAGCAGAAAGAGAAGCAAAAGCAGAAGGAGAAGCAGAAAGAGAAGCAGAAGAAACAGAAGAAGCAGAAACAGAAGCAGTAGCAGAAGAAGCTGAAGATACAGAAGCAGATAGAGAAGCAGAAGGAATAGCAGAATAACGACAAGGAGAAACAGAAGGAGAAGAAGAATGAGAAGCAGAAGGAGAAGCAAGAAAAACAGAAGCAGAAACAGACGGAGAAGCAGAATAAGGAGAAGCAGAAGCAGAAGAAGAAGCAGAAGGAAAAGCACAAGCAGAAGGAGATGCAGAAGGAGTAGCAGGAGAAGCAGAAGAAGCAGAAGGAGAAAAAGAAGGAGAAGAAGGAGAAGAAGCAGAATCAGAAGAAGCAGAAGGAGAAGTAGAAAGAGAAGCCGACGAAGAGAAGCAGAACGAGAAGCAGGAAAGCAGAAGAAGCAGAGCGGGAGAAGCAGAAGAAGAAGAAACAGAAGAAATAGAAGGAGCAGAAGCAGAAGGAGGAGCAGAAGCAGAAGGAGAAGCAGAAAGAGAAGCAGGAAAAACAGAAGAAGCAGAAGCAGGAGAAGCAGAAGCAGAAGAAACAGGAGAAGGACAAGAAGCAGAAGCAGAAGCAGAAGGAGAAGCAGAAACAGAAGCACTAGAAGCAGAAGACGCAGGAAAAGCAGAAGCAGCAGAAAGAGAAGAAGAAGAAGAAGAAGAAGAAGAAGAAGAAGAAGAAGAAGAAGAAGAAGAAGAAGAAGAAGAAGAAGAAGAAGAAGAAGAAGAAGAAGAAGAAGAAGAAGAAGAAGAAGAAGGAGATGGAGCTTGAGGTGCTTGAAACCCTCGCCTCAGTTTTTCTTTTCCCTTCTTGTATCGGGAGCTTCCTCTTATACACCTCTTTTGCTCTCCTCATTGTCCCTTTCTTCGCCCTTTTATTGTTCTCTCTCCTACTATGCTTTTTTCCTTCACTTGATTTTTTAATTTTTG
>NW_012303028.1:0-3111 GCF_000151885.1 Dipodomys ordii | reverse complement strand
AGGGTGACAGCAGGGGACACAGCGAGGAAACAGTGGGACACAGCGGTGACACAGCGGGGACTCAGCGGGTGACACAGCGGAACACAGCGGGGGACACAGCGGGACACAGCGCGGGACAAGGCGGGACACAGTGTGGGACAGAGCGAGGGACACAGCGAGACACAGCGGAGACAAAACTGGACACAGGGGGGTACACAGAGGGACACAGCAGGGACACAGCGGGAAAACAGCGTGACACAAAAGGACACAGCGGGACACAGCGGGGGACACAGCGAGGACACAGCGGCACACAGTGGGGGACACAGCAAGGATAGAGCGGGAAACAGCGGGGGACACAGCAGGACATAGCGGGGGACAGAGCGGGACACAGCGGGACACAGCGGGGGACACAGGATGGACACAGCGGTACACAGCGGGGGACAGATCGAGGACACATTGGGACACAGCAGGGACACAGCGGGACTCAGCGGGGGACACAGCAGTACACAGCGGGACACAGCGGGACACAGCAGGGACACAGCGGGGGACACAGCGGGACACAGCGGGGGACACAGAGGGGGACACAGCGGGGAAAAGGAGAGGCCACAGCAGAACACAGCGTGGGACACAGCGAGGACACAGCGGGACACAGCGTCGATATAGCGGGGACACAGCGTTACATAGCGTGGTACACAGCTGTGGACACAACGGGACACAGTGGGGGTACAGCCGGACACAGAGGGACACAGTGGGACACAGTGGGGACAAAGCGTGAGACACAGTGGGGGACAGAGAGGGAGACAGCAGGGGACACAGAGAGGAAACAGCGGGACACAGCGGTGACACAGCGGGGACAAGGCGGGGGACAAAACGGGACACAGCGGGGGACACTGCGGGACACAGTGAGGGACAGAGCCTGGGACACAGCGAGACACAGCAGAACAAAGCGGGGGACAAAGCGGGACACAGCACAGACAGAGAAGGGCCACAGTGGGACACCGCGGTGACACAGCTGGACAAAGCGGGGTACACAGCGGGACACAGCGGGCACACAGCGGGGACACAGCGGGACATAGCGGGGACACAGCGGGACTCAGCGGGACACAGCAGGGGACACAGTGGGACACAGCGGGGGACCCAGCGGGGACACAGCGGGACACAGCGGGGTACACAGATAGGACACCGCGGGGGACACAGCAGGGGACACAGCGGGACACAGCGGGGAACACAGCGAGGACACAGCGGGACACAGTGGGACACATCGTCGATACAGAGGGGACTCAGCGGGGGACACAGCGGGGAAACAGCGGGGGACAAAGTGGGATACCACGGGACACAGTGTGACACAGCGGGACACAGCGGGGACATTGCGGGGACACTGCAGGAAAAAGCGGGGGACACGGCGGGACACAGTGGGACACAGCGGGAGACACAGCGGGGGACAGCGGAGACAGAGATGGGACACAGCGGGACACAGCGGGACACAGCTGGACACAGCGCGTTACACAGCGGGACACAGCGGGCACACCGGGGACACAGCGGGACACAGCGTGACATAGCGGAGACACAGTGGGACACAGCGGGACAAAGTGGGGGACACAGCGGGACACAGCTGGGGACACAGCGATGACACAGTGGGACACAGCGAGGGACACAGTGAGGACACAGCGGGACACAGCCGGGGAAACAGCGGGACATAGCGGGGACACAGCAGTGGACAAAGGGGGACACAGTGGGGGACACAGCCGTACACAGCGGGGGAAACAGTGGGGGACACAGCGGGACACAATGGGACACAGCGGGGGATACATGGGGGACACAGCGGGACACAGCGGGGACACAGCGGGACTCAGCGGGGGACACAGCAGTATACAGAAGGACACAGCGGGAACACAGCAGGGACACAGCGGGGGACACAGCGGGACACAGCGGGACACAACGGGGAACACAGCGGGACACAGAGGGGGACACAGAGTGGTACACAGCGGGACACAGCTGGGAACACAGCGAGGACACAGCGGGACAAAGTGGGACACAGCATCGATACAGCAGGAACACAGCAGGACAGAGCGGGGACACAGCTGGGGACACAACGGGACACATCGCGGGACACAGCGAGGACCCAGCGGAACACAGCGTGGGACACAGCGAGGACACAGCGGGACACAGCGGGAGACAGCGGGGACACAGCAGAAGACACAGCCTGAACTTTGGGGGACACAGCAGGACACAGCGGGGACTCACCGGGGGACACAGCGGGGGACAAACTGGGACACCACGGGACACAGTGGGAAACAGCGGGACACAGCGGGGACACTGCGGGAACATAGCGGGACACAGCGGGGTACACAGTGTGACACAGCAATGGACACAGCAGGGACACAACGGGACACAGTGGGGGACACAGCGAGGACACAGTGGGTCACAGCGGGACACAGCGTGGGACAAAGCAGGAGACAGCGGGGGACACAGCGAGGACACAGCTGGACACAGCGGGGTACACAGCAGGACACAGCTGGGGACACAGAAGGGTACACAGCGGGACACAGAGAGAAACACAGCGAGGTCACAGCGGGGGCCAAAGCAGGACAACACGGGACACAGTGTGACACAGTGGGACACAGCGGAGACACTGCAGGGGCACAGCGGGAGAAAGCGGGCAACATAGCGGGACACAGCGGGACACAGCGGGGGACACAGCGGCGGACACAGCTGGACACAGCGGGTCACAGCCGGGGATACTGCGGGACACAGCGGGGTACACAGAGGGGTACACAACGGGACACAGCCGGGAACACAGCGCGGACACAGCAGGACACACCGGGACACAGCGTCAATACAGCGGGGACAGAGCGGGTCACAGCAGGGACACAGCGGGACACAGCGGGGGACACAGCGGGACACAGCGGGGACACAGCGGGACACAGCGGGACACAGCGGGGGACACAGCGGAACACAGCTTGGGACACAGCGAGGACAAAGCGGGACACAGCGGGACACAGAGGGGACACAGCAGGGACACAGCAGGGACACAGCGGGGGACACAGCGGGGTACACAGCGGGACACAACGGGGAACACAGCGAGGACACAGCGGGACCCAGCAGGACACAGCGTCGATACAGCGGAGACAC
>NW_012303027.1:0-3111 GCF_000151885.1 Dipodomys ordii | reverse complement strand
CGGGACACAGCGGGACACAGCGTCGATACAGCGGGGACACAGCGTTACACAGCATGGTACACAGCGTGGTACACAGCTGTGGACACGACGGGACACAGTGGGGGCACAGCCGGACACAGCGGTACACAGTGGGACACAGCGGGGACAAAGCGTGAGACACAGCGGGGGACAGAGAGGGAGACAGTAGGGGACTCAGCGAGGACACAGCGGCACACAACGGAACACAGCGGGAAACAGAGGTGAACCTGCGGGGGCACAGCGGGACACAGGGGGACACAGCGGGGACACAGCGAGGACACAGCGGCACACAAAGGGACACAGCGGGAAACAGAGGTGAACCTGCGGGGACACAGCGGGACACAGTGGGGGACACAGCGGGACACAGTGTGGGACACAGCGGTGAAACAGCGGGACACAACGGGACACAGCAGGGGGACACAGAGAGGACACCACGGAACACAGCGGGACACAGCGGGAAACAGAGGTGAACCTGCGGGGACAGAGCGGGACACAGTGGGGGACACAATGCGAAACAGCGGGGGATACAGCGGGACACAGTGGGGGACAGAGTGTGGGACACAGCGAGACACAGCGGGGACAAAGCTGGACACAGCGGGGTACACAGAGGGACACAGCGGGGACGCAGCGGGGAAACAGCGTGACACAGCAGGACACAGCGGGAAAGAGCCTGGGACACAGCGAGGACACAGAGGCACAGAACGGGGGACACAGCAAGGACACAGTGGGACACAGCGGGGGACACAGCGAGACATAGCGGGGGACACAGGGGGGACACAGAGGGACACAGCGGGACACAGCGGGGGACATAGCGAGGACACATTGGGACACAGAGGGGACACAGCGGGACTCAGCGGGGCACAGCAGTACACATTGGGACACACCGGGACACAGCGGGGACACAGCAGGGTCACAGCGGGGGACACAGCGGGACACAGCGGGGGACACAGGGAGGACACAGCGGGACCCAGGTGAACCCAGCGTCGATATGGCAGGGACACAGCAGGACACAGCGGGGAAAAAAGCGAGGACACAGCGGAACACAGCGTGGGACACAGCGAGGACACAGCGAGGACACAGCGGGACAAGGCGGGGACATGCCGTAGACACAGCGGGACACAGTGGCGGACACAGCGGGACACAGCGGGGAACACAGCGAGGACACAGCGGGACCCAGGACGACACAGCGTCGATACAGCGGGGACACAGCGTTACACAGCGTGGTACACAGCTGTGAACACAACGGGACACAGTGGGGGCACAGCGGGACACAGCGGGACACAGTGGGACGCAGCAGGGACAAAGCTTGAGACACAGCGGGGTACAGAGCGGGAGACAGCGGGGGACACAGCGAGGACACAGCGGTACACAGCGCTGACACTGCAGGGCACACAGCGGTACACAGCGGGGAACACAGCGGGGTACACAGCGGGACACAGAGGGACACAGCGGGGGACACAGGGGGGACACAGCGGGACACAGTGGGGGACACAGCGAGGACACATTGGGACACAGCAGGGACACAGCGGGACGCAGCGGGGGACACAGCAGTACACATCGGGACACAGCGGGAAACAGCGAGGGACGCAGAGGGGTACACAGCGGGATAAAGCGGGGAACACAGCGAGGACACAACGGGATCAAGCGGGACACAGCGTCGATACAGCGGGAACACAGCGGGACACAGCGGGGTACACAGCTGGGGACACAGCGGGACACAGCGGGGAACACAGGGAAGACATAGCGGGACCCAGCGGGACCCAGCGTCGTTACAGCGGGGACTCAGTGGGACACAGCGGGGTGTACAGCTGGGTACACAACGGGACACTCGGGGGAAACAGCGAGGACACAGAGGGACACAGCGGGACACAGCAGGGACACTGCGGGAACATAGTGGGACACAGCGGGGTACACAGCGGGACACAGCGCTACACCGCTAGGGACACAGCGGGGACAAAGCGGCAGACAGCGGGGGACACAGCGAGGACACAGCGGGACACAGCGGCGACACAGAGGGGACTTAGAGGGACAAAGCGGGGGACACATTGGGACACAGCGGGTCACAGCGGGGAACAGCAGAGACAGAGAGGGGCCAAAGAGAGACGCAGCGGTGACACAGCTGGACACAACGTAGTACACAGCAGGACACAGCCGGGCACACAGCGGGGACACAGCAGGGACCAAGCGGGACATAGCGGGACACAGCGGAACACAGCAGGGGACACAGCGGGACACAGCAGGGGACCCAGCTAGGACACAGCGGGACACAGCGGGGGACACAGCTGGGGACACAGCGGGACACAGCGGGGAACTCAGCGAGGACCCAGCGGGACCCAGCAGGACACAGCGTCGATACAGCAGGGACACAGTGTTACACAGCGTGGTACCCAGCTTTGGACACAACGGGACAGAGTGGGGGCACAGCGAGACACAGCGGGACACAGCGAGGACACAGCGGGACACATTGCTGACACAGCGGGGGACACAGCAGGACACAGCAGCGGACACAGCGGGGGACACAGCGCGACACAGCGCGACACAGCGGGGGACACAATGGGGACACAGCGGGACACAGCAGGGGACACAGCGAGGACACAGCGGAACATAGCGGGGGACACAGAGAGGACACAGCAGGACACAGCGAGACAAAGCGGGACACAGCGTGGACACAGCAGTAGACACAGCGGGACATAGCAGGGGACACAGCTGGGGACACAACGGGACACAGCAGGGGACACAGCAAGGACAGAGCGGGACACAGCGGGACATAGCGGGGACACAGCGTTGATACAGCGGGGACACAGCGAGACCCCGCGGGCAACACAGGAAGGAAACAGCGGGACCCAGTGGGACACAGCGTCGATACAGCGGGACACAACGGGGTACACAGCTGGGGACACAACAGGACACAGCGGGGGACACAGCGGTACACAGCGGGACATAGCGGGGGACACAGCGGGACCCAACGGGAGACCCAGCGAGGACACAGCGGGACACAGCGGGGGACACAGGGGGACACAGCGGGGGACACAGCGGGACACAGCGGGGAACACAGCGTGGACACAGCGGGGGACACAGTGGGACACAGCGTCG
>NW_012303026.1:0-3111 GCF_000151885.1 Dipodomys ordii | reverse complement strand
AGGAGAATCAGAAGGAGAAGCAGAAGAAGGAGAATGAAGAAGCAGAAGAAGATGCAGAAGGAGAAGCAGAAGAAGCAGAAGCAGAAGGAGAAGCAGGAAAAGCAGAAGAAGCAGAAGCAAAAGGTGAAGCAAAAGAAGGAGAAGGAGAAGTAGAGGCAGAAGAAGAAGCATAAGGACAAGCACAAGCAGAAGGAGATGCAGAAGGAGAAGCAGGAGAAGCAGAAGAAACAGAAGCTGAAAGAGAAGCAGAAGTAGGAGAAGGAGAAGGAGGAGAAGCAGAAGTAGAAGGAGAAGCAGAAGCAGAATGAGAAGCAGAAAGAGAAGCAGGAGGAGGGCAAGAAGCAGAAGCAGGAGAAGCCGAAAGAGAAGGAGCAGAAACAGAAGCAAAAGGAGAAGCAGAAGCAGAAGGAGAGGCAGCAGAAGAAGTAGAACCAGAAATTCAGGCACGAGAAACAGAAGAAGCAGAAGCAGAAGGAGAAGCAAAAAGAGAAGCAGAAGGAGAAGTAGAAAAAGCAGCAGAAGAAGCAGAAAAACAGGCAGGAGAAGCAGAAGCAGAAAGAGAAGTAGAAGCAGAAGAAGCAGAAGAAGCAGAAGAAGAAGCAGTAGAAGCATAAGAAGCAGAAGAAGGAGAAGCAGAACCAGAAGAAAAAGAAGAAGCATAAGAAGCAGAAGCAGAGGGAGAAACAGAAGAAGGAGAAAGAGCAGCAGAAGGTGAAGTAGAAGGAGATGCAGAAGCAGAAAGAGAAGCAGAAATAGAAGAAGAAGAAGGAGAAGTTGGAGAATCAGAAGAAGCAGAAGCAGAAAGAGAAGCAGAAGAAGGAGAAGGAGAAGCAGAAGGAGAAGGACAAGCAGGAGAAGCAGAAGAAGCAGAAGCGGGAGAAGCACAAGAAGAAGAAGAAACAGAAGAAGGAGAAGGAGCAGAAGGAGAAGCAGAAGCAGAAGGAGAAGCAGAAAGAGAAGCAGAAGAAGCAGAAGAAGCAGTAGCAGGTGAAGCAGAAGCAGAAGAAACAGAAGAAGCCGAAGAATCAGAAGGAGAACCTGAAGCGGAAGGACAAGCAGAAGCAGCAGAAGCTGGAAAAGCAGAAGCAGAAGAAACCGAACAAGCAGAAGAAGCAGAAGCAGAACGAGAAGCAGAAGAAGAAGGAGAAAGAGAAGGATTAGGAGTAGGAGGAGCAGAAGCAGAATAAGAAGCAGAAGGAGAAGCAGAAGGAGAAACAGAAGAAGCAGAAGCAGAAGCAGAATGAGAAGCACAAGAAGGAGAAATTGAAGGAGAAGGAGAATGAGACGGAGAAGCAGAAGAAGAAGTAGGAGAAGCAGAAGAAGAAGAAGCAGGAGAAGCAGAAACAGAAGAAACAGAAGGAGAAGAGCAGAAGCAATAGGAGAAGCAGAAAGAGAAGCAGAAGCAGAATGAGAAGCAGCAAGAGAAGCAGTAGAAGCAGAAGAAGCAGGAAAAGCAGAAGCAGAAGAAAGAGAAGAAGACGAAGAAGAAGAAGAAGCATAAGGAGAAGCATAAAGAGAAGCATAAGGAGAAGTATAAGGAGAAGCAGTAGAAGCAGAAGAAGCAGAAGTAGGAGAAGCAGAAGCCGAAGAAAAAGAATAAGCAAAAGAAGCAGAAGCAGAAGCAGTGGGAGAAGCAGAAGAAGGAGAAGGAGAAGGAGCAGCAGAAGGAGAAGCAGAAGCAGAAAGAGAAGCAGAAACAGAAGGAGAACAAGAAGGAGAAGCAGGAGAATCAGAAGAAGCAGAAAGAGAAGGAGAAGAAGGAGAAGCAGAAGTAGAATCAGAAAAAAACAGAAGAAGAAGAAGAAGAAGAAACAGAAGCAAAAGAAACAGAAGAAGGAGAAGAGCAGAAGCAGAAGCAGAAGGAGAAGCAGAAGCAGAAGGAGAAGCAGAAAGAGAAGCAGGAGAAGCAGAAGAAGCAGGAGAAGCAGAAGCAGAAGAAACAGGAGAAGCCGAAGAAGCAGAAGCAGAATCTGAAGCAGAAGGAGAAACAGAAGAAGCACACTCTGAAGCAGAAGCAGAAGAAACAGAAATAGTAGAATAAGCAGAAGCAGAAGCACCATGACAAGCAGAAGAACAAGAAGGAGAAGGCGAAAGAGAAGGATTAGGAGTAGGAGAAGCAAAAGGATAAGCTGAATCAGAAAGAGACGCAGAAGGAAAAGCAGCACGAGAAGTAGGAGAAGCAGGAGAAGCAGAAGCAAGAGAAGCAGAAGAAACAGAAGACGCAGAAGCAGAATGAGAAGCAGAAGGAGAAATTGAAGCAGAAGGAGAAGCAGAAGCAGAAGGAGAAGCAGAAGAAGGAGAAGGAGAAGCAGAAAGAGAAGCAGAACGAGAAGCAGGAGAAGCAGAAGCAGGAGAAGCAGAAACAGAAGAAACAGTAGAAGGAGAAGAAGCAGAAGCAGAAGGAGAAGCAGAAACAGAAGGAAAAGCAGAAAGAGAAGCAGAAGAAGCAGCAGCAGGAGAAGCAGAAGTAGAAGAAGCCGAAGAAGCAGAAGCAGGAGAAGCAGAAGAAGCAGAATCTGGAGAAGCAGAAGGAGAAGCAGAAGCAGAAAGAGAAGCAACATCAGAAGGAGAAGCAGAAGGAGAAGCAGAAGAAATAGAAGAAGCAGAGGCAGTAGCAGAAGAAGCAGAAGATGCAGAAGCAGAAGGAGAAGCAGAAGGAAAAGCAGAAGAACGAGAAGGTGAGGGAGAAGGAGAAACAGAAGGAGAAGCAGAAAGAGAAGCAGTAGAAGGAGCAGGAGATGCAGAAACAGGAGAAGCATAAGCAGAACAAACAGGAGAAGGACAAGAAGCAGAAGCAGAAGGAGAAGCAGAAACAGAAGGAGAAGCAGAAAGAGAAGGAGGGGAAACAGAAGAAGCAGAAGCAGGAGAAGCAGAAGCATAAGAACCCGAATTAGCAAAAGGAGAACCTCAGGCAGAAGGAGAATCAGGAGAAGCAGAAGAAGCAGAATCTGGAGAAGCAGAAGGAGAAGCAGAAGCAGAAAGAGAATCAAAATCAGAAGGAGAAGCAGAAGAAACAGAAGAAGTAAAAGCAGTAGCAGTTGTAGCAGAAGCAGAACGCGAAGCAGAACGAAAAGCAGGAGAACAAGAAGGAGAAGGAGAAACAGAAGGTGA
>NW_012303025.1:0-3111 GCF_000151885.1 Dipodomys ordii | reverse complement strand
TGAGGAGAAGCAGAAGCGGAAAGAGAATCAAAAGGAGAAGGTAGAAGCGGAAGAAACAGAAGAAGCAGAAGCAGTAGCAGTTGCAGCAGAAGCAGAAGGAGAAGCAAAAGTAAAAGCAGAAGAACGAGAAGGAGAAACAGAAGGAGAAGCAGAAGGAGAAGCAGAAGAAGCAGAAGGAGAAGCAGAAGGATAAACAGAAGGAGAAGAAGCAGCAGAAGGAGAAGCAGAAGCAGAAGAAGATGCCGAAGGAGAAGCAGGAGAAGCAGAAGAAGCAGAAGCAGAAGTAGAAGGAGAAGTAGGAGAAGGAGAAGGAAGAGCCGCAGAAGCAATAGGAGAAGCAGAAGAAGAAGCAGAAGCAGAAGCAGAAGCAGAAGCAGAAGAAGAAGAAGAAGAAGAAGAAGAAGAAGAAGAAGAAGAAGAAGAAGAAGAAGAAGAAGAAGAAGAAGAAGAAGAAGAAGAAGAAGAAGAAGAAGAAGAAGAAGAAGAAGGAGAAGGAGAAGAAGAAGCAGTAGAAGCAGAAGAAGCAGGAGAAGCAGAAGCAGGAGAAGCAGAAGCAGCAGAAGCAGAAGAAATAGAATAAGCATAAGAAGTAGAATCAGAGGGAGAAGCAGAAGAAGGAGAAGCAGATGCAGAAGCAGAAGAAGCAGCAGAAGCAGAAGCAGAAGAAGATGCAGAAGGAGAAGCAGGAGAAGCAGAAGAAGGAGAAGGAGAAGGCGAAAGAGAAGGATTAGGAGTAGGAGAAGCAAAAGGATAAGCAGAAGCAGAAAGAGACGCAGAAGGAGAAGCAGCACGAGAAGTAGGAGAAGCAGGAGAAGCAGAAGCAGGAGAAGCAGAAGAAACAGAAGACGCAGAAACAGAATGAGAAGCAGAAGGAGAAATTGAAGCAGAAGCAGAAGGAGAAGCAGAAGCAGAAGCAGAAGGAGGAGAAGGAGAAGCAGAAAGAGAAGCAGAAAGAGAAGCACAACGAGAAGCAGGAGAAGCAGAAGCAGGAGAAGCAGAAGAAATATAGGAAGGAGAGGAAGCAGAAGCAGAAGGAGAAGCAGAAACAGAAGGAAAAGCAGAAAGAGAAGCAAGAGAAGCAGAAGAAGCAGCAGCAGGAGAAGCAGAAGCAGAAGAAGCCGAAGGAGCAGAAGCAGAACCTGAAGCAGAAAGAGAAGCAGGAGAAGCAGAAGAAGCAGAATCTGGAGAAGCAGAAGGAGATTCAGAAGAAGAAAAAGAAGCAAAAGCAGAAGGAGAAGCAGAAGGGGAATCAGAAGAAACAGAAAAGCAGAGGCAGTAGCAGAAGAAGCAGAAGATGCAGAAGCAGAAGGAGAAGCAGAAGGAAAAGCAGAAGAACGAGAAGGAGAAGGAGTAGGAGAAACAGAAGGAGAAGCAGAAAGAGAAGCAGAAGAAGGAGCAAGAGAAGGAAAGCAGCAGGAGAAGCAGAAAGAGCAGCAGAAGGAGAAGCAGAAGCAGAAGCAGAAGCAGAAGTAGAAGCAGAAGAAGGAGAAGCAGAAGGAGAAGCATAAAGAGAAACAGAAGGAGAAGCAGGAGAACAGAAGCAGGAGAAGCAGAATCAAAAGAAATAGAAGGATAAGAAGCAGAAGCAGAAAGAGAAGCCGAAACAGAAGGTGAAGCAGAAATAGAAGCAGAAGAAGCTGAAGAAGCAGAAGCAGAACCGGAAGCAGAAGGAGAAGCAGGAGAAGCAGAAGAAGCAGAATCTGGAGAAGAAGGAGAACCAGAAGGAGAAGCAGAAGCAGAAAGAGAAGCAAAAGCAGAAGGAGAAGCAGAAAGAGAAGCAGAAAAAACTGAAGAAGCAGAAGCAGTAGCAGAAGAAGCTGAAGATGCAGAAGCAGATAGAGAAGCAGAAGGAATAGCAGAATAACGAGAAGGAGAAACAGAAGGAGAAGAAGAATGAGAAGCAGAAGGAGAAGCAGGAAAAACAGAAGAAGCAGAAACAGACGGAGAAACAGAAGAAGGAGAAGCAGAAGCAGAAGAAGAAGCAGAAGGAAAAGCACAAGCAGAAGGAGATGCAGAAGGAGTAGCAGGAGAAGCAGAAGAAGCAGAAGCAGAAGGAGAAGAAGGAGGAGAAGAGGCAGAATCAGAAGAAGCAGAAGGAGAAGTAGAAAGAGAAGCCGACGAAGAGAAGCAGAACGAGAAGCAGGAAAGCAGAAGAAACAGAGCGGGAGAAGCAGAAGAAGAAGAAACAGAAGAAATAGAAGGAGCAGAAGCAGAAGGAGGAGCAGAAGTAGAAGGAGAAGCAGAAAGAGAAACAGGAAAAGCAGAAGAAGCAGAGGCAGGAGAAGCAGAAGCAAAAGAAACAGGAGAAGGACAAGAAGCAGAAGCAGAAGGAGAAGCAGAAAGAGAAGGAGGGGAAGCAGAAGAAGCAGAAGCAGGAGAACCAGAAGCATAAGAATTCGAAGAAGCAGAAGCAGAACCTGAAGCAGAAGGAGAAGCAGGAGAAGCAGAAGAAGCAGAATCTGGAGAAGCAGAATGAGAAGCTGAAGGAGAAGCAGAAGCAGAAAGACAATCAAAAGGAGAAGGAGACGCGGAAGAAACAGAAGAAGCAGAAGCAGTAGCAGTTGCAGCAGAAGCAGAAGGAAAAGCAAAAGTAAAAGCAGAAGAACGAGAAGGAGAAGGAGAAACAGAAGGAGAAGCAGAAGAAGCAGAAGGAGAAGCAGAAGGAGAAACAGAAGCAGAAGAAGCAGCAGAAGGAGAAGCAGAAGCACAAGAAGATGCAGAACGAGAAGCAGGAGAAGCAGAAGAAGCAGAAGCAGAAGGAGAAGTAGGAGAAGGAGAAGGAAGAGCCGCAGAAGCAATAGGAGAAGCAGAAGAAGAATGAGAAGCAGAAAGAGAAGCAGTAGAAGAAGAAGAAGCAGGAAAAGCAGAAGCAGCAGAAAGAGAAGAAGAAGAAGAAGAAGAAGATGAAGAAGAAGAAGAAGAAGAAGAAGAAGAAGAAGAAGAAGAAGAAGATGAAGATGAAGATCATGATGAAGATGAAGATGATGAAGAAGAAGAAGATGAGAAGAAGATGAAGATACGAGATGAGATGAAGGAGAAGGAGATGGAGAATGAGTAAGGAGAAGTCAGTAGAAGTCAGAAGTAGTCAGTATGCTAGGAGAAGCAGAAGTC
>NW_012303024.1:0-3111 GCF_000151885.1 Dipodomys ordii | reverse complement strand
GAAGTAAAAGCAGAAGAAAAAGAAGGAGAAGGAGAAACAGAAGGAGAAGCAGAAGGAGAAGCAGAAAGAGAAGCAGGTAAAGCAAAATAAGAAGAAGCAGAAGGAGAATCAGAAGGAGAAGCAGAAGAAGGAGAAGGAGAAGCAGAAGCAGAAGAAGATCCAGAAGGAGAAGCAGGAGAAGCAGAAGAAGCAGAAGGAGAAGCAGGAAAAGCAGAAGAAGCCGAAGCAAAAGGAGAAGCAAAAGAAGGAGAAGGAGAAGCAGAGGCAGAAGAAGAAGCATAAGGACAAGCACAAGCAGAAGGAGATGCAGAAGGAGAAGCAGGAGAAGCAGAAGAAGCAGAAGCTGAAGGAGAAGCAGAAGTAGGAGAAGGAGAAGGAGAAGGAGGAGAAGCAGAAGGACAAGCAGAAGCTGAATGAGAAGCAGAAAGAGAAGCAGGAGAAGCACAAGATGCAGAAGCAGGAGAAGCCGAAAGAGAAGAAGTAGAGAAGCAGAAAGTGAAGCAGAAGGAGAAGCAAAAGCAGAAGGAGAAGCAGCAGAAGAAGTAGAACCAGAAATTCAGGCAGGAGAAACAGAAGAAGCAGAAGCAGAAAGAGAAGCAAAAAGAGAAGCAGAAGGAGAAGCAGAAGAAGCAGCAGGAGAAGCAACAGAAGAAGCAGAAAAACAAGCAGGAGAAGCAGAAGCAGAAAGAGAAGTAGAAGCAGAAGAAGCAGAAGCAGAAGAAGAAGCAGTAGAAGCATAAGAAGCAGAAGCAGGAGAAGCAGAAGCAGAAGAACAAGAAGAAGCATAAGAAGCAGAAGCAGAAGCAGAGGGAGAAACAGAAGAAGGAGAAGGAGCAGCAGAAGGTGAAGCAGAAGGAGATGGAGAAGCAGAAAGAGAAGCAGAAACAAAAGGAAAAGAAGAAGGATTAGTTGGAGAATCAGAAGAAGCAGAAGCAGAAAGAGAAGCAGAAGAAGGAGGAGAAGCAGAAGCAGAGGAAAGGAAGGAGAAGCAGAAGAAGCAGAAGCGGGAGAAGCAGAAGAAGACGAAGAAACAGAAGAAGGAGAAGGAGCAGAAGGAGAAGCAGAAGCAGAAGGAGAAGCAGAAAGAGAAGGAGAAGAAGCAGTAGCAGGAGAAGCAGAAGCAGAAGAAAGAGAAGAAGCTGAAGAAGCAGAAGCAGGACCTGAAGCAGAAGAAACAGAACAAGCAGAAGAAGCAGTAGCAGAAGCAGAACGAGAAGCAGAAGAAGAAGAAGGAGAAGGAGAAAGAGAAGGATTAGGAGTAGGAAGAGCAGAAGGAGAATCATAAGCAAAACGAGAAGCAGAAGGAGCAGCAGAAGGAGAAGCAGAAGGAGAAGCAGAAGGAGAAGCAGAAGAAGGAGAAGCAGAAGCAGAAGAAGCAGCAGAAGGAGAAGCAGAAGAAGATGCAGAAGGAGAAGCAGAAGAAGCAAAAGCAGAAGGAGAAGCAGAAGTAGGAGAAGGAGAAGGAGAAGGAAGGTCAGCAGAAGCAATAGGAGAAGCAGAAGGAGAAGCAGAAGCAGAATGAGAAGCAGAAAGGGAAGCAGTAGAAGCAGAAGAAGCAGGAAAGGCAGAAGAAGACGAAAGAGAAGAAGAAGAAGAAGAAGAAGAAGAAGAAGAAGAAGAAGAAGAAGAAGAAGAAGAAGAAGAAGAAGAAGAAGAAGAAGAAGAAGAAGAAGAAGAAGAAGAAGAAGAAACATAAGGAGAAGCATAAGGAGAAGCATAAAGAGAAGCATAAGGAGAAGCAGTGGAAGCAGAAGAAGCAGAAGCAGGAGAAGCAGAAGCAGAAGAAAAAGAATAAGCAAAAGAAGCAGAAGCAGAAGCAGCAGGAGAAGCAGAAGAAGAAGACGGAGAAGGCAAGAGAGAAGGATTAGGAGTAGGAGAAGCAAAAGGATAAGCAGAAGCAGAAAGAGACGCAGAAGGAAAAGCAGCACCAGAAGTAGGAGAAGCAGGAGAAGCAGAAGCAGGAGAAGCAGAAGAAACAGAAGACGCAGAAGCAGAATGAGAAGCAGAAGGAGAAATTGAAGCAGAAGCAGAAGGAGAAGCAGAACCAGAAGGATAAGCAGTACAATGAGAAGGAGAAGCAGAAAGAAAAGCAGAAAGAGAAGCAGAACGAGAAGCAGGAGAAGCAGAAGCAGATGAAACAGAAGGAGAAGAAGCAGAAGCAGAAGGAGAAGCAGAAACAGAAGGAGAAGCAGAAAGAGAAGGAGGGGAAGCAGAAGAAGCAGAAGCAGGAGAAGCAGACGCATAAGAATCCGAAGAAGCAGAAGCAGAACCTGAAGCAGACGGAGAAGCAGAAGAAGCAGAATCTGGAGAAGCAGAAGTAAAAGCAGAAGAAGAAAGAGAAGCAAAAGCAGAAGGAGAAGCAGAAGGAGAAGCAGAAGAAACAGAAGCAGTAACAGAAGAAGCTGAAGATGTAGAAGCAGAAAAAGAAGCACAAGAAATAGCAGAAGAACGAGAAGGAGAAGGAGAAACAGGAGAAGCAGAAGGAGAAGCTGAAGAAGGAGAAGGAGAAGCAGAAGAAGAAGCACAAGGAAAAGCACAAGCAGAAGGAGATGCAGAAGGAGAAGCAGGAGAAGCAGAAGAAGCAGAAGCAGAAGGAGAAGAATTAAAGAGAAGAAGCAGAAGCTGAAGAAGCAGAAGTAGGAAGAGAAGCCGATGAAGAGAAGCAGAACGAGAAGCAGAAGAAGCAGAAGCGGGAGAAGCAGAAGAAGTAGAAACAGAAGGAGAAGGAGCATAAGCCTAAGGAGAAGCAGAAGCAGAAGCAGAAAGAGAAGCAGGAAAAGCAGAAAAAGCAGAAGCAGGAGAAGCAGAAGCAGAAGAAACAGGAGAAGGACAAGAAGCAGAAGCAGAAGGAGAAGCAGAAACAGAAGGAGAAGTAGAAAGAGAAGGAGGGGAAGCAGAAGAAGCAGAAGCAGGAGAATAAGAAGCATAAGAATCCGAAGAATCAGAAGCAGAACCTGAAGCAGAAGGAGAAGCAGAAGAAGCAGAATCTGGAGAAGCAGAATGAGAAGCTGAAGGAGAAGCAGAAGCAGAAAGAGAATCAAAAGCAGAAGGAGGAGCAGAAGAAACAGAAGAAGCAGAAGCAGTAGCAGTGGCAGCAGAAGGAAAAGCAGG
>NW_012303023.1:0-3111 GCF_000151885.1 Dipodomys ordii | reverse complement strand
GAGGAGAAGCAGAACGACAAGAAGAAGACGGAGAAGGAGAAGCATTACGAGAAGCTGAAGAAGCAGAAGCAGGAGGAGCAGAAGCAGAAGAAAAACAATAACCATAAGAAGCTGAATCACAGGGGGAAGCAGAAGGAGAACGAGCAGCGCAAGCACAAGCACAAGGACAATCAGAAGGAGAAGCAGAAGAGGGAGAAGCAGAAGCAGAAGAAGCAGCAGAAGGAGAAGCAGAAGCAGAAGAAGATTCAGAAGGAGAAGCAGGAGAATCAGAACAAGCAAAAGCACAACGACAAGCAGAATAGGAGAAGGAGAAGGAGAAGGAAGGGCAGCAGAAGCAATAGCAGAAGCAGAAGGAGAAGCAGAAGCAGAATGAGAAGCAGAAAGAGAAGCATTAGTAGCAGAAGAAGCAGGAAAAGCAGAAGCAGAAGAAGGAGAAGAAGAAGAAGAAGAAGAAGAAGAAGAAGAAGAAGACGAAGAAGAAGAAGAAGAAGAAGAAGAAGAAGAAGAAGAAGAAGAAGAAGAAGAAGAAGAAGAAGAAGAAGAAGAAGAAGAAGAAGAAGAAGAAGAAGAAGAAGAAGCATAAGGAGAAGCATAAGGAGAAGCATAAGGAGAAGCAATAGAAGCAGAAGAAGCAGAAGCAGGAGAAGCAGAAGCAGAAGAAAAAGAATAAGCAAAAGAAGCAGAAGCAGAAGCAGTGGGATAATCAGAAGAAGGAGAAGGAGCAGCAGAAAGAGAAGCAGAAGCAGAAACAGAAGCAGAAACAGAAGGAGAACAAGAAGGAGAAGCAGGATTATCAGAAGAAGCAGAAGTAGAAGCAAAAAGAGAAGGAGAAGAAGGCGAAGCAGAAGTAGCATCAGAAGAAACAGAAGAAGAAGCAGAAGAAACAGAAGCAAAAGAAACAGAAGAAGGAGAAGAGCAGAAGCAGAAGCAGAAGGAGAACAAGAAGGAGAAGGCGAAGCAGAAGGAGAAATTGAAGCAGAAGGAGAAGCAGAAGCAGAAGGAGAAGGAGAAGAAGGAGAAGGAGAAGCAGAAAGAGAAGCAGAAAGAGAAGCAGAAAGAGAAGCAGAACGAGAAGCAGAGAAGCAGAAGCAGGAGAAGCGAAGAAGGAGAAGAAGCAGAAGGAGAAGCAGAAGCAGAAGGAGAAGCAGAAAGAGAAGGAGGGGAAGCAGAAGAAGCAGAAGCAGGAGAGGCAGAAGCATAAGAATCCGAAGAAGCAGAAGCAGAACCTGAAGCAGAAGGAGAAGCAGGAGAAGCAGAAGAAGCAGAATCTGGAGAAGCAGAATGAGAAGCTGAAGGAGAAGCAGAAGCGGAAAGAGAATCAAAAGCAGAAGGAGAAGCAGAAGAAACAGAAAGAGCAGTAGCACTTGCAGCAGAAGCAGAAGGAGAAACAGAGGAAAAGCAGAAGAACGAGAACAAGAAGGAGAAACCGAAGCAGAAGCAGAAGGAGAATCAGAAGGAGAAGCAGAAGAAGCAGAAGGAGAAGCAGAAACAGAAGAATAAGCATAAGGACAAGCACAAGCAGAAGGAGATGCAGAAGGAGAAGCAGGAGACGCAGAAGAAGCAGAAGCAGAAGAAGAAGTAGAAGTAGGAGAAAGAGAAGGAAGAGCAGCAGAAGCAATAGGAGAAGCAGAACCAGAAGGAGAAGCAGAATGAGTAGCAGAAAGATAAGCAGTAGAACCAGAAGAAGCAGGAAAAGCAGAAGCAGAAGAAAGAGAAGAAGAAGAAGAAGAAGAAGAAGAAGAAGAAGAAGAAGAAGAAGAAGAAGAAGAAGAAGAAGAAGAAGAAGAAGAAGAAGAAGAAGAAGAAGAAGAAGAAGCATAAGGAGAAGCAGTAGAAGAAGAAGAAGCAGAAGCAGGAGAAGCAGAAGCAGTAGAAAAAGAATAAGCATAAGAAGAAGAAGAAGAAGCAGAAAGAGGAGAAGGAGAAGCAGAAGTAGAATTAGAAGAAACAGAAGAAGAAGAAGCAGAAGAAACAGAAGCAAACGAAACAGAAGAAGGAGAAGAGCAGAAGCAGAAGCAGAAGGAGAAGCAGAAGCAGAAGATGAAGCGGAAAGAGAAGCAGGACAAGCAGGAGAAGCAGAAGAAGCAGGAGAAGCAGAAACAGAAGAAACAGGAGAAGCCGAAGAAGCAGAAGCATAATCTGAAGCAGGAGAAACAGAAGAAGCACAATCTGAAGCAGAAGCAGAAGAAACAGAAATAGTAGAATAAGCAGAAGCAGAAGCAGCAGGTGAAGCAGAAGAAGAAGAAGGAGAAGGCGAAAGAGAAGGATTAGGAGTAGGAGAAGAAAAAGGATAAGCAGAAGCAGAAAGAGACGCAGAAGGAGAAGCAGCACGAGAAGTAGGAGAAGCAGGAGAAGCAGAAGCAGGAGAAGCAGAAGAAACAGAACACGCAGAAGCAGAATGAGAAGCAGAAGGAGAAATTGAAGCAGAAGCAGAAGGAGAAGCAGAAGCAGGAGAAGCATAAGAAGGAGAAGGAGAAGCAGAAAGAGAAGCAGAAAGAGAAGCAGAACGAGAAGCAGGAGAAGCAGAAGCAGATGAAACAGAAGAAGGAGAAGAAGCAGAAGCAGAAGGAGAATCAGAAACAGAAGGAAGAGAGAAGCAGGAGAAGCAGAAGAAGCAGCAGCAGGAGAAGCAGAAGAAGCCGAAGAAGCAGAAGCAGAACCTGAAGCAGAAGGAGAAGCAGGAGAAGCAGAAGAAGCAGAAACTGGAGAAGAAGAAGGAGAAGCAGAAGCAGAAAGAGAAGCAAAAGCAGTAGGAGAAGCAGAAGGAGAAGCAGAAGAAACAGAAGAAGCAGAGGCAGTAGCAGAAGAAGCAGAAGATGCAGAAGCAGAAGGAGAAACAGAAGTAAAAGCAGAAGAACGAGAAGTTGAAGGAGAAGGAGAAACAGAAGGAGAAGCAGAAAGAGAAGCAGAAGAAGGAGGAGAAGAAGGAAAAGCAGCAGGAGAAGCAGAAAGAGCAGCAGAAGGAGAAGCAGGAGATGCAGAAGCAAGAGAAGCAGAAGCAGAAGAAATAGGAGAAGGACAAGAATCAGAAGCAGAAAGAGAAGCAGAAACAGAAGGAGAACAGAAAGAGAAGGAGGGGAAGCAGAAGAAGCAGCAGCAGAAGAAGCAGTT
>NW_012303022.1:0-3112 GCF_000151885.1 Dipodomys ordii | reverse complement strand
GTGGGACACAGCGGGTAACACAGCGGGGGACACAGCAGGACACAGCAGGACACAGCGGGGACACAGCAGGGACACAGCGGGGGACACAGCGGGACACAGCGGGGAACACAGCGGGACACAGAGGGGAACACAGAGGGGTACACAGCGGGACACAGCTGGGAACACAGCGGGTCACATCGGGACACAGCGGGAACACTGCTGGACACAGCGGGGTACACAGTGGGACACAGGGGGCACACAGTGGGGACACAGCGGGGGACACAGCGGGACACAGCGGGTCACAGCGGGGGACACAGCGGGGGACACAGCGGGGGACAGCAGAGGACAGAGAGGGGACACAGCGGCGACACAGAGGGGACGCAGCTGGGGACACAGCGTGGGACAAAATGGGACACCACGGGACACAGTGTTACACAGCAGGACACAGCGGTGACACTGCGGGACACAGCAAGATAAAGAGGGGGACACAGCGGGACACAGCGGGGGACAGCGGTGTACACAGCGGGACACAGTGGGCTACCCAGTGAGGACACAGCGGGACACAACAGGGGACACAGCGAGGACACAGCGGGGGACACAGCGGGGGACACAGCGGGACACAGTGGGGAACACAGCGAGGACACAGCGGGACACAACGGGACACAGCGTCGATACAGCGGGGAGGCAGCGTTACACAGCGTGGTACACACTGTGGACACAACGGGACACAGTGGGGGCACAGCGGGACACAGCGGGACACAGTGGGACACAGCGGGGACAAAGCGTGAGACACAGCGAGGGACAGAGACGGAAACAGCAGGGGACACAGCGAGGAAACAGCGGGACACAGCGGTGACACAGCGGGGACTCAGCGGGGGACACAGTGGGACACAGCGGGGGACACTGCGGGACACAGCGGGGGACACTTCGGGACACAGTGTGGGACAGAGCGTGGGACACAGCGAGACACAGCGGGGACAAAGCTGGACACAGTGGGGTACACAGAGGGACACAGCAGGGACACAGCGGGGAAACAGCGTGACACAAAAGGACACAGCTGGACACAGCGGGGTACACAGCGGGACACAGCGGGCACACAGCGGGGACACAGCGGGACACAGCGGGGACACAGTCGGACACAGCGGGACACAGCGGGGGACACAGCAGGACACAGCGGGGGACGCAGAGAGGACACAGCGGGACACAGCGGTGGACACAACGGGGGACACAGCGGGACACAGCGGGGAACACAGCGAGGACACAGCGGGACACAGCGGGAAACACTGTGAGGTCACAGCGGGGGACAAAGCGGGACAACACGGGACACAGTGTGACACAGTGGGACACAGCGGGGACACTGCAGGGTCACAGCGGGACAAAGCGGGCGACACAGTGAGACACAGCGGTGGACACAGCGGCGGACAGCAGGGGACAGAGAAAGAACACAGCGGGACCACATGCAGGGGAACAGCAGGGGACACAGAGGGGTACACAGCGGGACACAGCCGGAAACACAGCGGGACACAGCGGGACACAGCGTCAATACAGCGGGGACAGAGAGGGTCACAGCAGGGACACAGCGGGACACAGCGGGACACAGCGGGGGACACAGCGGGACACAGCGGGGACACAGCGGGACACAGCGGGACACAGCGGGACACAGCGGGGGACACAGCGGAACACAGCGAGGGACACAGCGAGGACACAGCAGGACACAGCGGGACACAGCGGCGACACAGCAGGGACACAGCAGGGACACAGCGGGGACACAGCGGGGGACACAGCGGGACACAACGGGGAACACAGCGAGGACACAGCGGGACCCAGCAGGACACAGCGTTGATACAGTGGGGACCCAGCAGGACACAGCGGGGTACACAGCTGGGGACACAAAGGGACACAGCGGGGGACACAGCGAGGACAAGCGGGACACAGCGGGACACAGCGAGGACACTGCAGGAACATAGCGGGACACAGCGGGAACACAGAGGGACACAGCGGGACACAGCTTGGGATACACGGAGGACACAGCTGGACACAGTGGGGGACACAGCGAGGACACAGTGGTACAGTGGGGTGCGGGATACAGCGGGGGACAAAGCGGGAGACAGCGGGGGACACAGCGAGAACACAGCTGGACACAGTTGTGACACAGAGGGGACTCAGTGGGGGACACAGCGGGGGACAAAGCAGGACACCACGGGACAGTGTGACACAGCGGGACACAGCGGGGACACTGCGGGTACACAGCGGTACAAAGCGGGGGACACAGCGGGGACTCAGCGGGGGACACAGCGGGGGACAAAGCGGGACACCACAGAACACAGCGGGTCACAGCGGGAAACAGCGGTGACCCTGCGGGGACACAGCGGGACCCAGTGGGGGACACAGCAGGACACAGCGGGGACTCACCTGGGGACACAGCGAAGGACAAACTGGGACACCACGGGACACAGTGGGACACAGCTGGACACAGCGGGGAAACTGCGGGAACATAGGGGGACACAGCGGGGGACACAGGGGGACACAGCGGGACACAGCAGGGACAGAGCAGGACACAGCGGGACACAGCGGGGACACTGGGGGAACATAGCGGGACACAGCGGGGTACACAGCAGGACACAGCAGTGGACACAGCGGGAACACAGCTGGACACAGCGGGGTACACAGTGGGACACAGGGGGCACACAGTGGGGACACAGCGGGGGACATAGCGGGACACAGCGGGTCACAGCGGGGGACACAGCGGGGGACACAGCGGGGGACAGCAGAGGACAGAGAGGGGACACAGCAGACACAGCGGGGTACACAGAGGGACACAGCGGGCACACAGTGGGGACACAGCGGGACAAAGCAGGACACAGCGGGGACAGCAGGACAGAGCGTGACACAGCGAGGACACATTGGGACACAGCGGGACACAGAGGAACTCAGCGGGAGACACAGCAGTACACAGCGGGAAACAGTGTGACACACCGGGGAGACAGCAGGGTCACAGTGGGGGACAAAGCAGGACACAGCGGGTCACAGCGGGGGACACAGCGGGACACAGCCGGGGACACAGTGGAGACAGAGATGGGCCACAGCGGGACACAGCGGTGACATAGCTGGACACAGCGGGGTACACAGCGGG
>NW_012303021.1:0-3112 GCF_000151885.1 Dipodomys ordii | reverse complement strand
CCCGCTGTGTCCCGCTGTGTCCCTGCTGTATCGACGTTGTATCCCGCTTGGTCCCGCTGTGTCCTCGCTGTGTTCCCCGCTGTGTCCTGCTGTTTACCCCTCTGTGTCCCCCGCTGTGTCCCGCTTGTCCCGCTGTGTACTGTTGTGTCCCCCACTGAGTCCCGCTGTATCCCCGCTGTGTCCCAATGTGTCCTCGCTGTGGCCCGCGTTGGTCCCGCTGTGTCCCCGCTGTGTCCCAATGTGTCCTCGCTGTTTCCCACGCTGTGTTCTGCTGTGTCCTCGCTGTGTCCCCCACTGTGTCCCGCTGTGTCCCCGCTGTATCGACGCTGTGTCCCGCTTGGTCCCGCTGTGTCCCCCCTGTGTCCCCGGCTATGTCCCACTGTGTCCCGCTGTCTCCCCCGCTGTGTCCCTATGTGTCCCATGCTTTGTCCCCCTGTGTCCCCGCAGTTTCCCCGCTGTGTCCCGCTGTTTCCCACTGTGTTCTGTGGTGTCCAGCTTTGTCCCCCGCTGTGTCCCCCGGTGAGTCGCCGCTGTGTCCGCGCTTTGTCCCGCTGAGTCCTAAATGTGTCCCCCGCTGTGTTCCGCTATATCCCCCGCTGTGTCCCGCTGTGTCCCGCTGTGTCCGGCTGTGTCCTCACTGTGTCCCACTCTGTGTTCCGCTGTGTCCTCCCTGTGTCCCCCGCTGTGTCCCGCTGTGTCCCCCGCTGTGCCCTGCAGTGTCCCGCTCTGTCCCGCTGTGTCCTCGCTGTGTCCCGCTGTGTCCCCGCTGTGTCCCCGCTGTCTCCAGCTCTGTCCCCTGCTGTGTCTCACGCTTTGTCCCCGCTGTGTCCCACTGCGTCCCGCTGTGTCCCGCTGTGCCCCCACTGTGTCCCGTTGTGTCCACAGCTTTGTACCATGCTGTGCAATGCTGTGTCTCCGCTGTATCGACGTTGTGTCCCGCTGGGTCCCACTGTGTCCTCGCTGTGTTCCCCGCTGTGTCCAGGTGTTTCCCCCACTGTGTCCCCCTCTGTGTCCTGCTGTGTCCCCCGCCGTGTCCCGCTGTGTCCCGCTGCGTCCCCGCTGTGTCGCGCTGTGTCCCGCTTTGTCCCCCATAGTGTCCCGCAGTGACCCCGCTGTGTCCCGCTGTGTCCCCGCTGTATCGACGCTGAGTCCCGCTGGGTCCTGCTGTGTCCTCTCTGTTTTCCCCACTGTGTCCCGCTGTGTCCCCCGCTGTGTCCCTCGCTGTGTCCCCCGCTGTGTCCCGCTGTGTCCCGCTGTGTCCCCCGCTCTGTCCCCCGCTGAGTCCCGCTGTGTCACCGATGTGTCCCGCTCTGTCCCCGCTCTATCGACGCTGTGTCCCGCTGTGTCCCGCTGTGTCCCCCGCTGTGTCCCGCTTTGTCACCGCTGTGTCCCGCTGTGTCCTCGCTGTGTCCCCCGCTGTGTCCAGCTTTGTCACCGCTGTGTCCCGCTGTGTCCTCGCTGTGTCCTCCGCTGTGTCCCGCTTTGTCCCTGCTGTGTACCCCGCTGTGTCCCGCTGTGTCCCCCGCTGTGTCCCGCTGTGTCCCGCTGTGTCCCCCTCTGTGTCACCCGCTCTGCCCCGCTGTGTCCCGCTGTGTCCCGCTGTGTACTGCTGTGTCCCCCGCTGAATCCCGCTGTGTCCCCGCTGTGTCCCAATGTGTCCTCGCTGTGTCCCCTGCTGTGTCCCACTGTGTCCCCCCCTGTGTCCCCCGCTATGTCCCGCTGTGTCCCTCTGTGTCCTCTGCTGTGTCCCCTGCTCTGTCTCACTGTGACCCCCGCTGTATCTCGCTGTGTCCCGCTGTGAACTGCTTTGTCCTCCGCTGAGTCGCACTGTGTCCCTGCTGTGTCCCAATGTGTCGTTGCTGTGTCCCCCTCTGTGTCCCGCTGTGTCACTCCTCTGTCCCCCGCTGTGTCCCGCTGTGTCCCTCTGTGTCCCCTGCTGTATCCCCTGCTCTGTCCCACTGTGTCCCCTGCTGTGTCCCTGCTGTGTCCCCGCTGTGTCCCACTGTATCCCGCTGTGTCCCCCGCTGAGTCCTGCTGTGTTCCCGCAGTGTCCCGCTGTGTCCTCGCTGTGTCCCCCGCTGTGTCCCTCTTTGTACCCCCTGTGTCTCCCGCAGTGTCCCGCAGTGTCCTCGCTGTGTCCCCGGCTGTGTCCCGTTGTGTCCCCAGCAGTGTACCCTGCTGTGTCTCGCTGTGTCCCCGCTGTGTACTGCTGTGTCCCCTGCTGAGTCCCGCTGTGTCCCCGCTGTGTCCCAATGTGTCCTCGCTGTGTCCCCCGCTGTGTCCTCGCTGTGTTCCCCGCTGTCTCCCGCTTTGTCCCACGCTGTGTCCCGCTGTGTCCCGCTGTGTCTTCGCTGTGTCCCACGTTGTGTCGCACTGTGTCACCGCTGTGTCCCTCGCTGTGTCCTGCTGTGTCCCCACTCTGTCCCCCACTTTGTCCCGATGTGTCCCGCTGTGTCCCATGCTGAGTCCCGCTTTGTCCCCGCTGTGTCCCACTGTGTCTCGCTGTGTCCCCGCTGTGTCACGATGTGTACCCCGCTGTGTCCAGCTGTGTCACCGCTGCGTTCCGCTGTGTCCCTAGATCTGTCCCCCTCTGTGTCGCGGTGTGTCCCCCGCTGTGTCCTGCTGTGTCCCGCTGTGTCCCCCGTTGTGTCCCGCTGTGTCCCCGCAGTTTCCCCGCTGTGTCCCGTGGTGTCCCCCAGTTTCCCCGCTGTGTCCCCTGCTTTGTCCCGCTGTGTCCCGCTGTGTCCCCGCTGTGTCCCGCTGTGTCCCGCTGTGTACCCCGCTGTGTCCAGCTGTGTCCCCGCTGTGTCCCGCTGTGTCCCTTCTCTGTCCCCCGCTGTCCCCTGCTGTATCCCCCGCTGTTTCCCGCTGTGTCCCCCGCTGTGTCCCGCTGTGTCCCGCCTGTGTCCCCACTGTGTCACACTGTGTTCCGCTGTGTCTGGCTGTGTTCTCGCTGTGTCTCCCTCAGGGTCCCGCTGTGTCCTCGCTGTGTCGCCCACTGTGTCCCACGCTGAGTCCCGCTGTGTCCCCCCTATTTCCCCCGCTGTGTCCCGCTGTGTCCCGCTCTGTCCCACCCTGTGTCTCACGCTTTGTCCCCGCTGTGTCCCTCTGT
>NW_012303020.1:0-3112 GCF_000151885.1 Dipodomys ordii | reverse complement strand
CAGCAGGGGACACAGTGAGGACACAGAGGGAAACAGCGGCGACACATAGAGGACTCAGCGGGGGACACAGTGGGGGACAGAGCAGGACACATCGGGACACTGCGGGGCACAGCGTGGGACACAGCGGGACACAGCGGGGGACCCAGCGGGACCCAGCGGGACACAGCGGGACACTGCGGGGCACAGCGGGGGACACAGCGGGACACAGCGGGGGACACAGGGAGGACACAGCTTAACACAGCATGGGAAAAAGCGAGGACACAGCGGGACACAGCGAGACACAGCGGGGACCCAGCAGTGGACACAGCAGGACACATCGGGGGACAAAGCGGGACACCACGGAACACAGCAGGACACAGCGTGAAACAGCGGTGAACCTGCGGGGACACAGCGGGACACAGCGGGGGACACAGCGGGACCCAGCGGGACACAGCGGGGGACACAGCGTCTATAGAGCGGGGACACAGCGGGACACAGCAGGTCACAGCGTGGGACACAGCGGGACACAGCGGGACACAGCGGGGGACACAGCAGGGACACAGTGGGACACAGTAGGACACAGCGTGGGACAAAGCGGGAGACAGCAGAGGACACAGCGAGGACACAGCTGGACACAGCGGGGACACAGAGGGGACTCAGCAGGGGACATAGAGGGAAAAAAGCGGGACACCACGGGACACAGTAGGACACAGCGGGACACAGCGGGGACACTGCGGGACACAGCCAGGAGACACAGCGGTGGACAGCGGGGTACAGAGAATGGACACAGCGGGACACATAGGGGACACAGCTGCACACAGAAGGGTACACAGCGGGGCACAGCGGACACACAGCGGGGACAGAGCTGGACACAGAGGGACACAGAGGGGACAGAGCGTGACACAGGTGGACACTGAGGGAGACAGAGCGAGGACACAGCCGGACACAGCGAAACAAAGCGTGACACAGTGGGGACACAGCAGGGGACACAGCGGGACACAGTGGGGGACACAGCGGGACACAGCGGGGTACACAGCAGGGACAAAGAAGGACACAGCGGGGGACACAGCGAGGACACAGCGGGACACAGCGGTGACACAGCGGGACACAGCTGGGGACACTTTGGGACACAGCGGGACACAGAGGGACACAGCAAGGACACAGCGGGGGACAGTGGGGGACACAGCGGGACACAGCGGGGGACACAGCGGGACACAGCGGGATACAGCGGGGGACACAGCGGGACACAGCGGGGACACAGCGGGGGACACAGCGGGACACAGCGGAGACACAGCGGGGACAAAGCGGGACCCAGCAGGACACAGCGGGGGAAACAGCGGGACACAGCAGGACACAGCAGGGGACACTGCAGGGACACATTGGGACACAGTAGGACACAGCGTAGGACAAAGCGGGAGACAGCAGAGGACACAGCGAGGACACAGCTGGACACAGCGGGGACACAGAGGGGACTCAGCCGGGGACATAGTGGGAAAAAAGCGGGACACCACGGGACACAGTAGGACACAACGGGACACAGCGGGGGACACAGTAGGACAGAGCGGGGGACACAGCGGGGGACAGAGGGGGACACCACGAATAACAGAGCAAGGACACAGCGGGACCCACCGTGACACAGCCTCGATACACCGGGATTCACAGCGTTACACAGCGGGTTACACAGCTGGGGACACAAAGGGACACAGTGGTGGACACAGCGGGACACAGCGGGACAGAGTGGGACACAGATGGGATAAAGCGTGAGACACAGTGGGGGACAGAGCGAGAGACAGCGGGGGACACAGCGAGGACACAGCGGGACACAGCGGGGACACAGCGGGGACTCAGCTGGGGACACAGCGGGGGACAAAGCGGGACACCACGGAGCACAGCGGGACACAGTGCGAAACAGCGGTGACCCTTCGGGGACACAGCGGGGGACACAGCGGGACACAGCGGGTGACACAGCAGAACACAGTGGGGGAAACAGCGAGGACACAGTGGGACACAGCAAGACACAGCATCGAAACAGCGGGGACACAGCGGTACACAGCGGGGTACACAGCTGGGGACACAACGGGACACAGCGGGGGACACAGCGAGGACACAGTGGGACACAGGAGGACACAGCGGGGACACTGCGGGAACATAGCGGGACACAGCGGGGTACACAGCGGGACACAGCGGGACACAGCTTGGGACACAGCGGGGATACAGCGGGACACAGCGGGGGACACAGCTAGGACACAGCGGGACACAGCGGGACACAATGGGAACACAAAGGGGACTCAGCGGGGGAAACAGCGGGGGAAAAAGCGGGACACCATGGGACACAGTGTGACACAGCAGACACAGAGGGAACACTCCGTCGACACAGCGGGACAAAGCGGGCGACACAGCGGGACACAGCGGGGGACACAGCGGGGGACAGCAGGGGACAGAGAGGGGACAAAGCGGGTCACAGCGGGGGACACAGCGGGACACAGAGGGGACACAGCGGAACACAGCGTGGGACATATCGAGGACACAGCGGGACACAGCGGGACACAGCAGGGACACAGCAGGGACACAGCGGGGGACACAGCGAGGACACAGCGGGACACAGCGGGGACATTGCGGGAGCATAGCGGGACACAGCGGGGTACACAGCGGGACACAGCGGAGTACACAGCTGGGGACACAAAGGGACATATCGGGGGACACAACGGGACCCAGCAGGACACAGCGTCGATACAGCGGGGACACCGCGGGACATAGTGGGGTACACAGCTGGGGACACAACGGGACACAGCGGTGGACACAGCGAGGACACAGCGGGACACAGCTGGGACACTGAGGGAACATAGAGGGACACAGCGGGTACACAGTGGGACACAGCGGGGGACACAGAGTGGTACACAGCGGGACACAGCTGGAAACATAGTGAGGTCACAGCGGGGGAAAAAGCGGGACAACACGGGACACAGTGTGACACAGCGGGACAGAACGGTGACACAGCAGGGGCAAAGCGGGACAAAGCAGGGACACAGCGAGACACAGCAGGACACCGCGGAGGACACAGCGGGGGACAGCAGGGGACAGGGGACACAGCGGGACACAGCGGGGACACAGCTGGACACAGCGGGTTACACAG
>NW_012303019.1:0-3112 GCF_000151885.1 Dipodomys ordii | reverse complement strand
TCATTCTGCTTCTGCTTCTTGTCCTTCTCCTTTTTCTTCTGCTTCTGCTTCTCCTGTTTCTACATCTCCTGCTTGTCCTTCTGCTGCTCTTTCTGCTTCTCCTGCTGCTTTTCCTTCTCCTGCTCCTTCTTCTGCTTCTCTTTCTGCTTCTCCTTCTGTTTCTCCTTCTACTTCTCCTTCTCGTTCTTCTGCTTTTCCTTCTGCTTCTCCTTCTGCATCTTCTGCTTCTTCTGCTACTGCCTCTGCTTCTTCTGTTTCTTTTGCTTCTCCTTCTTCTTCTCCTTCTGCTTTTGCTTCTCTTTCTGCTTCTGCTTCTCCTGCTGCTTCTCCAGGTTCTGCTTCTTCTGTTCTCCTGCTTCTCCTTCTGCTTCAGGTTCTGCTTCTGCTTCTTCGGCTTCTTCTGCTTCTGCTTCTCCTGCTGCTGCTTCTTCTGCTTCTCCTGCTTCTCTTTCTGCTTTTCCTTCTGTTTCTGTTTCTCCTTCTGCTTCTGCTGCTTCTCCATCTTCTGTTTCTTCTGCTTCTGCTTCTCCTGCTTCTGCTTCTCCTGCTTCTCGTTCTGCTTCTCTTTCTGCTTCTCTTTCTGTTCTCCTTCTCCTTCTTCTGCTTCTCCTTCGGCTTCTGCTTCTCCTTCTGCTTCTGCTTCAATTTCTCCTTCTGCTTCTCATTCTGCTTCTGCGTCTTCTGTTTATTCTGCTTCTCCTGCTTCTGCTCCTCCTACTTCTCGTGCTGCTTCTCCTTCTGCGTCTCTTTCTGCTTCTGCTTATTCTTTTGCTTTTCCTACTCCTAATCCTTCTCTTTCGCCTTCTCCGTCTTCTTCTTCTGCTTCTCCTGCTGCTTCTGCTTCTGCTTATTCTACTCTTTCTGTTTCTTCTGCTTCTGCTTCAGATTGTGCTTCTTCTTTTTCGCCTGCTTCAGATTCTGCTTCTGCTTCTTCGGCTTCTCCTGTTTCTTCTGCTTCTGCTTCTCCTGATTCTTCTGCTTCTCCTGCTTCTCTTTCTGCTTCTCCTTCTGCTTCTGCTTCTCCTTCTGCTTCTGCTTCTGCTCTTCTCCTTCTTCTCTTTCTTTTGCTTCTGTTTCTTCTTCTTCTTCTTCTTCTGTTTCTTCTGACTCTACTTCTGCTTCTCCTTCTTCTCCTCTTTCTGCTTCTACTTCTGCTTCTTCTGATTCTCCTGTTTTTCCTTCTTGTTCTCCTTCTGTTTCTGCTACTCTTTCTGCTTCTGCTTCTCCTTCTGCTGCTCCTTCTCCTTCTTCTGCTTCTCCCACTGCTTCTGCTTCTGCTTCTTTTGCTAAATTCTTTTTCTTCTGCTTCTGGTTCTCCTGCTTCTGCTTCTTCTGCTTCTACTGCTTCTTCTTATGCTTCTCCTTATGCTTCTCCTTATGCTTCTCCTTATGCAGATGCTTCTTCTTCTTCGTCTTCTTCTTCTTCTTCTTCTTCTTCTTCTTCTTCTTCTTCTTCTTCTTCTTCTTCTTCTTCTTCTTCTTCTTCTTCTTCTTCTTCTTCTTCTTCTCCTTCTCTTTCTTCTGCTTTTGATTTTCCTGCTTCTTCTGCTTCTAGTGCTTCTCTTTCTGCTTCTCATTCTGCTTCTGCTTCTCCTAATGCTTCTCCTATTGCTTCTGCTGCCCTTCCTTCTCCTTCTTCTTCTCCTACTTCTGCTTCTCCTTCTGCTTCTGCTTCTTTTGCTTCTCCTGCTTCTCCTACTTTTCGTGCTGCTTCTCCTTCTGCGTCTCTTTCTGCTTATGCTTATCCTTTTGCTTCTCTTACTCCTAATCCTTCTCTCTCGCCTTCTCCGTCTTCTTCTTCTGCTTCTCCTGCTGCTTCTGCTTCTGCTTATTCTACTATTTCTGTTTCTTCTGCTTCAGATTGTGCTTCTTCTGTTTCTCCTTCTGCTTCAGATTCTGCTTCTGCTTCTTCGGCTTCTCCTGTTTCTTCTGCTTATGCTTCTCCTGCTTCTGCTTCTTCTGCTTCCCCTCCTTCTCTTTCTGCTTCTCCTTTTGTTTCTGCTTCTCCTTCTGCTTCTGCTTCTTGTCCTTCTCCTTTTTCTTCTGCTTCTGCTTCTCCTGTTTCTGCATCTCCTGCTCCTCCTTCTGCTGCTCTTTCTGCTTCTCCTGCTGCTTTTCCTTCTCCTGCTCCTTCTTCTGCTTCTCTTTCTGCTTCTCTTTCTGTTTCTCCTTCTCCTTCTCGTTATTCTGCTTTTCATTCTGCTTCTCCTTCTGCTTCTGCATCTTCTGCTTCTTCTGCAACTGCCTCGGCTTCTTCTGTTTCTTCTGCTTTTCCTTATGCTTTTCCTTCTGCTTTTGCTTCTCTTTCTGCTTCTGCTTCTCCTGCTTTTGCTTCTTCTGCTTCTCCTGCTTCTACTTTTGCTTCAGGTTCTGCTTCTGCTTCTTCGGCTTCTTCTGCTTCTGCCTCTCCTGCTCCTGCTTCTTCTGCTTCTCCTGCTTCTCTTTCTGCTTTTCCTTCTGTTTCTTCTCCTCTTTCTTCTTGTGCTTCTTCTCCTTCTTCTGTTTCTTCTGCTTTTGCTTCTCCTGTTTCTGCTTCTCCTGCTTTTCGTTCTGCTTCTCTTTCTGCTTCTCTTTCTGCTTCTCCTTCTCCTTCTACTTCTTCTGCTTCTCCTTCTGCTTCTGCTTCTGCTTCAATTTCTCCTTCTGCTTCTCATTCTGCTTCTGCGTCTTCTGTTTCTTCTGCTTCTCCTGCTTCTGCTTCTCCTGATTCTCCTACTTCTCGTGCTGCTTCTCCTTCTGCGACTCTTTCTGCTTCTGCTTATCCTACTCCTAACCTTCTCTTTAGCCTTCTCCTTCTGTTTCTCCTGCTGCTTCTGCTTCTGCTTATTCTACTATTTCTGTTTCTTCTGCTTCTGCTTCAGATTATGCTTCTTCTGTTTCTCCTTCTGCTTCAATTCTGCTTCTACTTCTTAGGCTTCTCCTGTTTCTTCTGCTTCTGCTTCTCCTGCTTCTTCTGCTTCTACTGCTTCTCTTTCTCCTTCTCCTTCTGCTTCTGCTTCTCCTTCTGCTTCTGCTCTTCTCCTTCTTCTGTTTCTTTTGCTTCTGTTTCTTCTGCTTCTTCTTCTTCTGTTTCTTCTGACTCTCCTTCTGCTTCTCCTTCTTCTCCTCTTTC
>NW_012303018.1:0-3112 GCF_000151885.1 Dipodomys ordii | reverse complement strand
GAGGAGGAGGAGAAGGAGAAGAAGAAGGAGAAGGAGAAGGAGAAGGAGAAGGAGAAGCATTAGAAGCAGAAGAAGCAGAAGCAGGAGAATAAGAATAAGCATAAGAAGCAGAATCAGAGGGAGAAGCAGAAGAAGGAGAAGCAGAAGCAGAAGAAGCAGCAGAAGGAGAAGCAGAAGCAGAATAAGCAGCAGAAGGAGAAGCAGAAGAAGATGCAGAAGGAGAAGCAGGAGAAGCAGAAGAAGGAGAAGGAGAAGGCGAGAGAGAAGGATTAGGAGTAGGAGAAGCAAAAGGATAAGCAGAAACAAAAGAGACGCAGAAGGAGAAGCAGCACGAGAAGTAGGAGAAGCAGGAGAAGCAGAAGCAGGAGAAGCAGAAGAAACAGAAGACGCAGAAGCAGAATGAGAAGCAGAAGGAGAAATTGAAGCAGAAGCAGAAGGAGAAGCAGAAGCAGAAGGAGAAGCAGAAGAAGGAGAAGGAGAAGCAGAAAGAGAAGCAGAAAGAGAAGCAGCACGAGAAGTAGGAGAAGCAGAAGAAGCAGAAGCAGAAGAAACAGAAGACGCAGAAGCAGAATGAGAAGCAGAAGGAGAAATTGAAGCCGAAGGAGAAATTGAAGCCGAAGCAGAAGCAGAAGGAGAAGCAGAAGAAGGAGAAGGAGAAGCAGAAAGAGAAGCAGAAGGAGAAGCAGAAAGAGAAGCAGGAAAAGCAGAAGAAGCACAAGCAGGAGAAGCAGAAACAGAAGGAGAAGCAGAAAGAGGAGGGGAAGCAGAAGAAGCAGAAGCAGGAGAAGCAGAAGCATAAGAATCCGAAGAA
Source organism: Dipodomys ordii (assembly GCF_000151885.1). Classification (NCBI taxonomy): domain Eukaryota; kingdom Metazoa; phylum Chordata; class Mammalia; order Rodentia; family Heteromyidae; genus Dipodomys; species Dipodomys ordii. Next base: position 2,301 of record NW_012303018.1, on the reverse strand, counting down.
GCAGAAGCAGAACCTGAAGCAAAAGCAGAAGCAGGAGAAGCAGAAGAAGCAGAATCTGGAGAAGCAGAATGAGAAGCTGAAGGAGAAGCAGAAGCTGAAAGAGAATCAAAAGCAGAAGGAGACGCAGAAGAAACAGAAGAAGCAGTAGAAGTTGCAGCAGAAGCAGAAGGAGAAGCAGAAAGAAAAGCAGAAGAACGAGAAGGAGAAGGAGAAACAGAAGGAGAAGGAGAAGGAGAATCAGAAGGAGAAGCAGAAGAAGCAGAAGGAGAAGCAGACGCAGAAGAAGCAGCAGAAGGAGAAGCAGAAGCAGAAGAAGATGCAGAAGGAGAAGCAGGAGAAGCAGAAGCAGAAGGAGAAGTAGAAGTAGGAGAAGGAAGAGCCGCAGAAGAAATAGGAGAAGCAGAAGCAGAATGAGAAGCAGAAAGAGAAGCAGTAGAAGCAGAAGAAGCAGGAAAAGAAGAAGCAGAAGAAAGAGAAGAAGAAGAAGAAGAAGAAGAAGAAGAAGAAGAAGAAGAAGAAGAAGAAGAAGAAGAAGAAGAAGAAGAAAGAGGAGGAGGAGGAGGAGGAGGAAGAGGAGAAGGAGAAGCATAAGGAGAAGCAGTAGAAGCAGAAGAAGCAGAAGCAGGAGAAGCAGAAGCAGAAGAAAAAGAATAAGCAAAAGAAGCAGAATCAGAGGGAGAAGCAGAAGAAGGAGAAGGAGCAGAAGGAGAAGGAGAAGCAGAAGGAGAAGCAGAAGGAGAAGCAGAAGAAGGAGAAGCAGAAGCAGAAGAAGCAGCAGAAGGAGAAACAGAAGCCGAAGAAGATGCAGAAGGAGAAGTAGAGAAGCAGAAGAAGCAGAAGCAGAGGAGAAAAAGAAATAGGAGAAGGAGAAGAGAAGGAAGGGCAGCAGAGCATAGGAGAAGCAGAGGAGAAGCAGAAGCAGAATGAGAGCAAAAGAGAAGCAGTAGAAGCAGAAAACCAGGAGAGCTGAGATGAGAGAAGGAGAGAAGAGAGAGAGAGAAGAAGAAGAAGAAGAAGAAGCATAAGGAGAAGCATAAGGAGAAGCATAAGGAGAAGCATAAGGAGAAGCATAAGGAGAAGCATAAGGAGAAGCATAAGGAGAAGCATAAGGAGAAGCAGTAGATGCAGGAGAAGCAGAAGAAATAGAATAAGCAAAAGAAGCAGAAGCAGTGGGAGAAGCAGAAGAAGGAGAAGGAGAAGGAGCAGCAGAAGGAGAAGCAGAAGCAGAAAGAGAAGCAGAAACAGAAGGAGAAAAAAAGGAGAAGCAGGAGAATCAGAAGAAGCAGAAGTAGAAACAGAAAGAGAAGTAGAAGAAGGAGAAGCAGAAGTAGAATCAGAAGAAACAGAAGAACTGTGTTCTTCCTATGGTTCTTGGATTCTTAGTTTGGGTGCAGTTTCTTGGCCTTTATTGCGGTCTTGTTGGTTTTCTATGTGTAGGACATCTTTAAGAATCTTTTGTAGGGCTGGTTTGGTGGAGATGTATTGTTTCAATTTTTCTTTGCTATGGAAGGTTTTTATTTGGCCTTCAGTTATGAAGGAGAGTTTAGCTGGGTACAGTATTCTTGGTTGATAGTTGTTTGTTTTTAGGGCATGGCATACTTCATTCCAGGCTCTTCTTGCTTTGATTGTCTCTGCTGAGAAATCTGAGGTGATTCTGATTGGTTTCCCTTTATAGGTGATTACCCTTTTCTCCTTGACAGCTTTAAGGATCTTTTCCTTTGTCTGTGTTGATCCTGTGTGGATTATAATGTGTCGGTGGGAGGTCCTATTCTGGTCTGGTCTATTTGGGGTTCTAAAAGCTTCTTGTATCTGAATAGGCCTATCTTTTTGTATGTTTGGGAAATTCTCTGCTAGGATCCTGTTAAACAAATTTCCTAGACCATTAACTTCTGTTTCTAGGTGCTCCTCTACACCCATTATCCTTAAATTAGGCCTTCTGATGGTGTCTTCCAGGTGTTGGATAGATCTATCATATTTCTTGGACTTGTCTTGGATGGTTGTATGTTCTTTCTCTATAATATCTAGGCTGTCTTCAATCCCTGAGATTCGATCTTCTGCATGATCTAACCTGCTGTCAAGACTCTCTACTTTGTTTTTTATCTCTTTTCCTTCTAGTTGGTCAGCTTTGATGGCTTCAAGTTCTTTGTTGAAGCTCTGTTTTACGTCTTGTACAAATTTCTTTACTTCCTTTATTTGGTGTTCATTATTTGTTCTCAAATCACTTATTGATTGGCTATGGTTTCTTTGGGATTCCCATTCTTTTGGTGGGTTTCATTCACCATTCCCTTTGTGGTCTCCCTG
>NW_012303017.1:0-3112 GCF_000151885.1 Dipodomys ordii | reverse complement strand
GCGGGGTACACAGCGGGACACAAGGGGCACACAGTGGGGACACAGTAGGGGACAAAGCGGGACACAGCTGGTCACAGAGGGGGACACAGGGAGGACACAGCGGGTCACAGCGGGGGACACAGCGGGACACAGCGGGGGACACAGAGGGGTACACAGCGGGACACAGCCGGGAACACAGCGTGGACACAGCAGGACACAGCGGGACACAGCGGTACACAGCGTGACACAGCGGGGGACACAGTGGGACACAACGGGGACACAGCAGGACACAGTGGGACACAGCGGGGGACACAGCGGTACACAGATTGGGACACAGCGAGGACAAAGCGGGACACAGCGGGACACAGCGGGGACACAGCAAGGACACAGCGGGGGACACAGCGGGGGACACAGCGGGACACAACGGGGAACACATCGAGGACACAGCGGGACCCAGCAGGACACAGCGTCGATACAGAGGGGACACAGCGGGACACAGCGGGGTACACAGCTGAGGACACAACGGGACACATCGGTGGACACAGCGAGGACACAGCGGGACACAGCGGGGACACTGCAGGAACATAGCGGTACACAGCGGGTACAGAGCGGGACACAGCGGGGTCACAGAGTGGTACACAGCGGGACACATCGGGAAACAAAGCGAGGTCACAGCGGGGGACAAAGCGGGACAACATGGAACACAGTGTGACACAGCGGGACACAGCGGCACACAGCGGGACACAGCGGGGGACACAGCGGGGAACAGCAGAGGACAGAGAGGGGACACAGCGGGACACAGCGGATACACAGCTGGACACAGCAGTGTACACAGAGGGACACAGCGGGCACACAGGGGGGACACAGCGGGCACAACGGGAAACAGCGGGGACAGAGCGGGACACAGCCGGACACAGCGCGACACAGCAAGGGACACAGCGGGACACAGTTGGGGACCCAGTGAGGACACAGCGGGACACAGCAGGGGACACAGCGAGGACACAGTGGGGGACACAGCGGGGGACACAGCGGGACACAGCGGGAAACACAGCGAGGACACAGCGGGACACAGCGTCGATACAGTGGGGACACAGCGTTACACAGCGTGGTACACACTGTGGACACAACGGGACACAGTGGGGGCACAGCCGGACACAGCGGGACACAGTGGGACACAGCAGGGACAAATCGTGAGACACAGCGGGGGACAGAGAGGGAGAAAGCAGGGGACACAGCGAGGACACAGCGGGACACAGCGGTGACACAACGGGGACTCAGCGGGGGACACAGCGGGACACAGCGGGGGACACAGTGGGACACAGCGGGGGACACTGCGGGACACAGTGTGGGACAGAGCGTGGGACACAGCGAGACACAGCGGGTAAAAAGCTGGACACAGCGGCGTACACAGAGGGACACAGCACGGACACAGCGGGGAAACAGCGAGGACACAGCGGCACACAGTGGGGGACACAGCAAGGACAGAGCGGGACACAGCGGGGGACAAAGCGGGACATAGCGGGGGACACAGCGGGGACACAGCGGGACACAGCGGGACACAGAGTGGGACACAGGAAAGACACAGAAGTACACAGTGGGGGACAGAGAGAGGACACATTGGGACACAGCGGGACTCAGCGGGGGACACAGCAGTACACAGCGCGACACAGCGGGACACAGAGGGGAAAGAGCATGGACACAGCGGGGGACACAGCGAGACACAGCGGGGGACACAGAGGGGTACACAGCAGGACACAGCGGGGAAAAAAGCGAGGCCACAGCGGAACACAGCGTGGGACACAGCGAGGACACAGCGGGACACAGCTGGACACAGTGGGGACAAAGCAGTAGACACAACGGGACACAATGGCGGACACAGCGGGACACAGCAGGGGACACAGGGAGGACACAGCGGGACCCAGCGGGACCCAGCCTCGATACAGCGGGGACACAGCGGGACACAGCGAGGTACACAGCTGGGGACACAACAGGACACAGCGGGGGACACAGCGAGGACACAGCGGGACACAGTGGGACACAGCGGGACACTGCGGGAACATAGCGAGACACAGCGGGGTACAGAGCGGGACACAGCGGGGTACAGAGCGGGACACAGCAGAACACAGCTGGGGACATAGCGGGGACACAGCGGGACACAGCGGGGGACACAGCGAGGACGCAGCGGGACACAGCGGAACAGAGCGGGGGACAAAGCGGGAGACAGCGGGGGACACAGCGAGCACAAAGCAGGACACAGCGGCCACATAGAGGGGACTCAGCGGGGAACACAGCGGGGGACAAAGAGGGACACCACGGGACACAGTGAGACACAGCGGGACACAGCTGGACATTGTGGGGACACAGTAGGACAAAGCGGGGGACACAGCGGGACACAGCGGAACAAATCGGGGGACAGAGCGGAGAAAGAGTAGGGCCACAGCGGGACACCTCGGTGATACAGCTGGACACAGCGGGGTACACAGCAGGACACAGCGGGCACACAGCGGGGACACAGCGGGACACAGCGGGGACAGAGCGGGACACAGTCGGACACAGCGGGACACTGTGGGGGACACAGCGGGACACAGCGGGGGTCCCAGCAAGGACACAGCGGGACACAGCAGGGGACACAGCGAGGACACAGCGGGGGACACAGCAGGAGACACAGCGGGACACAGCGGGGAACACAGTGAGGACACAGCGGGACACAGCGGGACACAGCGTCGATACAGAGGGGACTCAGCGGAGGACACAGCGGGGGAAACAGCGGGGGACAAAGTGGGACACCACGGGACACAGTGTGACACAGCGGGACACAGCGGGGACACTGCGGGGACACAGCAGGATAAAGCGGGGGACATAGCAGGACACAGTGGCACACAGCGGGGGACAGAGCAGTATACAGCAGGACACAGCAGGGACACAGCAGGGACACAGCGGGGGACACAGCGAGGACACAGCTGGGCACACAGCGGGACACAGCGGGGACACGGCGGGATACAGCGGGGGACACAGTGAGGACACAGCGGGACACAGCCGGGCAAAGAGCGGGACACAGCGGGGACACAGCAGTGGACACAGCGGGACACAGCGGGGGACACAGCCGGTCACAGCGGGGCGAAACAGTGGGGGA
>NW_012303016.1:0-3112 GCF_000151885.1 Dipodomys ordii | reverse complement strand
TGCTGTGCTAACTGTGTCCTCCCTGTGTCCCCCAGTGTGTCCCGCTGTGTCCCCCGCTGTGCCCCGCAGTGTTCCGCTGTGTCCCGCTGTGTCCCGCTGTGTCCCCCTCTGTGTCCCGCTGTGTCCCCCGCTGTGCCCCGCAGTGTCCCGCTGTGTCCCGCTCTGTTCCCCAGTGTGTCCCCCGCTGAGTCCTCTATGTGTCGTCGCTGTGTCCCGCTGTGTCCTCGCTGTGTCCCCTTCTGTCTCCCGCTTTGTCCCACACTGTGTCCCACTGTGTCCCACTGTGTCCTCGCTGTGTCCCCTGCTGTGTCCTGCTGTGTTCCCGCTGTATCCCAAGCTTTGTCCCGCTGTGTGCCCCACTGTGTCCCACTATGTTCCCGCAGTGTCCCCGCTGTGTCCCCGCTGTGTCCTCGCTGTGTTCCCCGGTGTGTCCCGCTGTGTCCCCCGCTGTGTCTCGCTGTGTCTACTGCTGTGTCCCCACTGTGTCCCGCTGTGTCTCGCTGTGTCCCGCTGTGTCCTCGCTGTTTCCCACGATGTGTTCTGCTGTGTCCTCGCTGTGTCCCCCGCTGTGTCCCGTTGTGTCCCCAGCTGTGTACCCCACTGTGTCCCGCTGTGTCCCCGCTGTATCGACGCTGTGTCCCGCTGGGTCCCGCTGTGTCCTCCCTGTGTTCCCCACTGTGTCCCGCTATGTACCCCTCTGTGTCCCTCACTGTGACCCGCTGTGTCCCGCTGTGTACTGCTGTATCCCCCGCTGTGTCCCGCTGTGTCCCTGCTGTGTCCCAATGTGTCCACGCTGTGTCCCGCGCTGGGTCCCGCTGGTTCCCCCCTGTTTCCCCCGCTGTGCCCTGCTGTGTCCAGCTGTGTCCCCCGCTGTGTCCCCCGCTGTGTCAGCGCTGTGTCCCGCTGTGTCCTCGCTGTGTCCCCCGCTGTCTCCTGCTCTGTACCCCGCTGTATCTCAAGCTTTGTCCCTGCTGTGTCCCACTGTGTCCCCCCTGTGTGCCCCGCTGTGTCCCACTGTGTCCCGCTGTGGCCCCCGCTGTGTCCCCCGCTGTGTCCCTATGTGTCCCACGCTTTGTCCCCCTGTGTCCCCGCAGTTTCCCTGCTGTGTCCCGCTGTTTCCCTCTGTGTTCTGTGGTGTCCCGCTTTGTCCCCCGCTGTGTCCCCCGGTGAGTCGCCGCTGTGTCCCCGCTTTGTCCCGCTGAGTCCTCCATGTGTCCCCCGCTGTGTCCCGCTAAGTCCCCTGCTGTGTCCCGCTGAGTCCCGCTGTGTCACGCTCTGTCCCATCTGTGTCCCTCTGTGTCCAGCTCTGTCCCCGTTGTGTGTCCGCTGTGCCCCGCTATGTACCCTTCTGTGTCCAGCTGTGTCCCCTCTGTGTCCCGCTGTGTCCCTTCTCTGTCCCCCGCTGTCCACCGCTGTGTCCCCCGGCTGTGTCCCGCAGTGTCCCCGCTGTGTCCCGCTGTGTCCTACTGTGTCCCGTGGTGTCCCGCTTTTTCCCCTCTATGTCCTCTGCTGAGTCCCCTCTGTGTCCCCGCTGTGTCCAGCTGTGTCCTCGCTGTGTCCTCCGCTGTCTCCCGCTTTGTCCCACGCTGTGTCCTACTGTGTCGCTGCTGTGTCCGGCTGTGTCCCCCGCTGTGTCCCGCTGTGTCCCGCTGTGTCCCCCGCTGTGTCCTGCTGGGTCCCGCTGTGTCCCCGATGTGTCCCTGCTGTGTCCGGCTGTGTCCACCGCTGTGTCCCGCTGGGTCCCGCTGGGTCCCCCGCTGTGTACCGCTGTGTCCCCGCAGGTTCACAGCTGTTTCACGCTGTGTTTTGCTGTGTTCCGTGGTGTCCCGCTTTGTCCCCCGCTGTGTCCCGCTGTGTCCACTGCTGGGTCCCCGCTGGGTCCCGCTGTGTCTCGCTGTTTCCCGCTGTGTCCTCGCATTGTCCCATGCTGTGTTCCGCTGTGTCCCCCGCTGTGTCCTGCTGTGTCCCCCGCTGTGCCCCGCAGTGTCCCGCTGTGTCCCGCTGTGTCCTCGCTGTGTCAAACTGTGTCCCCCCTGTTTCCCCGCTGGGTCCCGCTTTGTCCCGCTGTGTCCCCACAGTGTCCCCGCTGTGTCCCGCTGTGTCCCACTGTGTCCTGTGGTGTCCCGATTTGTCCCCCGCTATGTCCCCTGCTGAGTCCCCTCTGTGTCCCCGCTGTGTCCCGCTGTATCCCCCTCTGTGTCCCGCTGTGACCCCCGCTGTGTCCTGCTATGTCTCGCTGTGTCCTGCTGTGTCCCGCAGTGTCCCCGCTGTGTCCTCGCTGTGTCCCACTGTGTCCCCCGCTGTGTCCCGCTGTGTCCCCGCAGGTTCACCGCTGTTTCACGCTGTGTCCCGCTGTGTTCCGTGGTGTCCCGCTTTGTCCCCCGCTGTGGCCCCCCTGAACCACCTCTGTGTCCCCGCTGTTTCCCGCTGTGTCCTCGCTGTGTCCCGCTGTGTCCTCGCTGTGTCCGCCTCTGTCTCCCGCTCTGTCCACCGCTGTGTCTCACGCTTTGTCCCCGCTGGGTCCCGCTGTGTCCCGCTCTGTCCCTCACTGTGTCCCCCGCTGAGTCCTCTATGTGTCGCCCCTGTGTTCCGCTGTGTCCTCGCTGTGTCCCCTGCTATCTCCCGCTTTGTCCCACGATGTGTCCCGCTGTGTCCCGCTGTGTCCTCATTGTGTCCCCGGCTGTGTCCTGCTGTGTTCCCGCTGTGTGCCCCGCTGTGTCCTGCTGGGTGCCGCTGTGTCCCCGCTGTGTCCCCGCTGTGTCCTCGCTGTGTCCCGCTGTGTCTACTGCTGTGTCCCCACTGTGTCCCGCTGTGTTTCGCTGTGTCCCGCTGTGTCCTCACTGTTTCCCATGCTGTGTTCTGCTGTGTCCTCGCTGTGTCCCCCTCTGTGTCCCGTTGTGTACCCAGCTGTGTACCCCGCTGTGTCCCGCTGTGTCCCTGCTGTATCGACGCTGTGTCCCGCTTGGTCCCTCTGTGTCCCCACAGTTTCCCCGTTGTGTCCCGCTGTTTCCCACTGTGTTCTGTGTGTCCCGCTTTGTCCCCGCTGTGTCCCCGGTGAGTCGCGCTGTGTCCCGCTTTGTCCCGCTGAGTCTCATGTGTCCCCGCTGTGTCC
>NW_012303015.1:0-3112 GCF_000151885.1 Dipodomys ordii | reverse complement strand
CGCTGTGTCCCGCTGTGTCCCCCGCTGTGTCCCGCTGTGTCCCGCTGTGTACTGCTGTGTCCCCCGCTGAGTCCCGCTGTGGCCCCGCTGTGTCCAATGTGTCCTCGCTCTGTCCCCCGCTGTGTCCCCCGCTGAGTCCTCTCTGTGTCCCTGCTGTGTACCGCTGTGTCCTCGCTGTGTCTCACGCTGTGTTCCGGTGTGACCTCACTGTGTTCCCCGCTGTGTCCCGCTGTGTACCCCTCTATGAACCCCGCTGTGTCCCGCAGTGTCCCCCACTGTGTCCCTGCTGTGTCCCGCTGTGTACTGCTGTGCCCCCCACTGAGTGCCGCTGTGGCCCCGCTGTGTCCAATGTGTCCTCGCTCTGTCCCACGCTGTGTTCCGCTGTGTCCTCCCTGTGTCCCCCGCTGTGTCCCGCTGTCTTGCTGTGTCCCCCTCTGTGTCCCCCGCTGTGTCCTCTGCTGTGTCCCGCTGTGTGCCCCGCTGTGTCCCTCTCTGTTCCCCGCTGTGTCCCGCTGTGTCCTTGCTGTGTCCCCCGATGTGTGCCGCTGTGTCCTCGCTGTGTCCCTTGCTGTGTCCCGTTGTCTCCTGCTGTGTCACGCTGTTTCCCCGCTGTGTCCCCACTGTGTCCCTCTGTGTACCAAGCTGTGTCCAGCTTTGTCCCCGCTGTGTCTCGATGTTTCCCACGCTCTGTCCCCCACTCTGTCCTCCCCTGTGTCCCCGCTGTGTCCCGCTGTGTCCCGCTGTGTCCCCCGCTGTGTCCCACTTTTTCCCCCCTGTGTCCCCCACTGTGTCCCGCTGTGTCCCCTGCTGTCTCCCCGCTGTGTCACACTGTGTTCCACTGGGTCCGGATGTGTCCTGGCTGTGTCTCCCACAGTGTTCCGCTGTGTCCTTGTTGTGTACCCCGCTGTGTCCCGGTGAGTTACCCACTGTGTCCCGCTGTGTCCACGCTGTGTGTCCTCTATGTCCCGCTGTGTACCCAGCTGTGTCCAGCTGTGTCACCGCTGTGTTCCGCTGTGTCCCCTCTCTGTCCCCCGCTATCCCCTCCTGTGTCCAATGCTGTCTCCCGCTGTGTCCCCCATTTTGTCCCGCTGTGTCCCCGCAGTGTCGCCGCTGTGTCCCGATGTGACACACTGTGACCCGTGGTGTCCCGCTTTGTCCCCCGCTCTGTCCCCCGCTGTGTCCCGCTGTGTCCCCCTCTGTGTCCCGCTGTGTCCTGCTGTGTCCCCCCTGTGTCCCGCTGTATCCCGCTGTATTCCGTGGTGTCCCGTTTGTCCCCCGCTGTGTCCCCCGCTGAGTCCCCGCTTTGTCCCCGCTGTGACCCGCTGTGTCCCACTGTGTCCCGCTGTGTCCCGCTATGTCCCCCACTGTGTCCCGTTGTGTCCCCAGCTATGTACCCTGCTGTGTCACGCTGTTTCCCCGCTGTATCGACGCTGTGTCCCGCTGGGTCCCGCTGTGTACTCTCTGTGTTCCACACTGTGTCCCGCTGTGTCCCCCGCAGTGTCCCTCGCTGTTTCCCGCTGTGTCCCCCGCTGTGTCCCTGCTGTGCCCGCTGTGTCCCGCTGTGTACTGCTGTGTCCCCCTCTGTCCCGCTGTGTCCCCGCTGTTTCCCTATGTGTCCTCACTGTGTCCCCCGCTGTGTCCCGCTGTGTCCCCCCTGATTCCCCTGCTTTGTCCCGCTCTGTCCCTCTGTGTCCCCTGCTGTGTCCCCTGCTCTGTCCCACTGTGTCCCCCGCTGTGTCCCTGCTGTGTCCCCGCTGTGTCCCGCTGTGTCCCGCTGTGTCCCCCGCTGATTCCCGCTGTGTCCCAGATGTGTCCCGCTGTGTCCTCGCTGTGTCCCCTGCTGTGTCCCGCTGTGTCCCGCTGTGTCCCCCGCTGTGTCCCGCTCTGTCCCCTGCTGTGTCCCCGCTGTGTCCCACTGTGTCCTGCTGTGTCCCGCTGTGACCGTGTTGAGTCCCGCTATATCCCCGCTTTGTCATCGCTGTGTCCCCCGCTGTGTCCCGCTGTGTCCCGCTGTGTCCCCCGCTGTGTCCCGCTGTGTCCCCCTCTGTGTCCCGCTGTGTCCCCTGCTGTGTCCCTGCTGTGTCCCGCTGTGTTCCGCTGTGTCACGCTGTGTCCTCGCTGTGTCTCCCGCAGAGTCCCGCAGTGTCCTCGCTGTGTCCCTCACTGTGTCCTGCTTTGTCCACTGCTGTGTCCCGCTGTGTACCCCTCTGTGTCCCCCGCTGTGTCCCCCGCTGTGTCCCTGCTGTGCTCCGCTGTGTACCGCTGTGTCTCGCTGTGTACTGCTGTGTCCCCCGCTGAGTCCTGCTGTGTCCCCGCTGTGTCCCAATGTGTCCTCGCTGTGTCCCACGCTGTGTCCCACTGTGTTCCCCCTGTGTCCCCCGCTGTGTCCCGCTGGGTCCCTCTGTGTCCACTGCTGTGTACCCTGCTCTGTCCCACTGTGTCCCCCGCTGTGTCCCGCTTTGTCATCGCTGTGTCCCCTGCTGTGTCCCGCTGTGTCCCACCGTGTCCTGTTGTGTCCCGCTATGTCCCCCACTGTGTCCCGTTGTGTCCCCAGCTGTATACCCCGCTGTGTCCCGCTGTGTCCCCGCTCTATCGATGCTGTGTCCCTCGCTGTTTCCCGCTGTGTCCCCCGCTGTGTCCTGCTGTGTCCTCCCTCTGGCCCCGCTGTGTCCCCCTGTTTCCCCGGTTGTTTCCCGCTGGGTCCCCTGCTGTGTCACTGCTGTGTCCTGCTGTGTTCCACTGTGTCCCGCTGTGTCCTTGCTGTGTCTCCCGCAGTGTCCCGCAGTGTCCTCGCTGTGTCCCCCGCTGTGTCCTGCTTTGTCCACTGCTGTGTCCCGCTGTGTACCCCTTTGTGTCACCCGCTCTGTCCCAGCTGTGACCCACTGTGTCCCGCTGTGTCCCGCTGTGTACTGCTGTGTCCCCCGCTGAGTCCGGCTGTGTCCCCGCTGTGTCCCAATGTGTCCTCGCTGTGTCCCCCCCTGTGTCCCGCTGTGTCCACCCTGTGTCCCCCGCTGTGTCTCACGCTTTATCCCGTCTGTGTCCCACTCTGTCCCGCTGTGTCCCGCGCTGTGCCCACACTGTGTCCCGTTGTGCCCACAGCTGTGTACCCTGC
>NW_012303014.1:0-3112 GCF_000151885.1 Dipodomys ordii | reverse complement strand
ACAGAGCGAGGACACAGCGGGACACAGCGGGACACAGCGGGGATACAATGGGACCCAATGGGACACAGCGGGGTACACAGCGGGACACAGTGGGGACACAGAGGGGACCCAGCAATGGACACAGAGGGACACAAGGGGGACACAGCGGGACACAGCTGGACACAACGGGGGACACAGTGGGGACACAGCAGGGGAAACTGCGGGGAACACAGCGGGACACAGAGGGACACAGCCGGGACACAGCATTGACACATCGGGGGACACAACGAGGACACAGCGGGGGACACAGCTGGGAACACAGCGGGACACAGCGGAGACACAGTGGGGGACACAGCGGGACACAGCTGGACACAGCGGGGGACACAGTGGTGACACAGAGGGACACAGCAGGGACACAGCATTGACACATCAGGGGACACAGCAAGGACAAAGCAGGGGACATATCGGGAACACAGTGGGGGTCACAGTGGGGGACACCGCGGGGAACACAGCGGGGGACACAGCGGGACACAGCGGGGACACACTGGGGGACAGCGGGGGCACAGCGGGACACAGCGGGACACAGCGGGGGACACAACGGGGACAAAGCGGGGACAAAGCGGGGACATAGCGGGACACAGCGAGGACACAGCGGGGAACACAGCTGGACACAGAGGGACATAGCGGGGACACAGAGGTGGACACAGCGGGGATACAGCGGAACACAGCGGGGGATACAGCGGGACACAGTGGGACACAGCGGGGACACAGAGGTGGACACAGCGCAACACAGCGGGACACAGCGGGGACACAGCTGGGGACAACAGGGACACAGCGGGACAAACGGGGTACACAGCGGAGGATACAGCGGGATACAGCAGGGGACAAGCGAGGACACAGCAGGACACAGCGGGACACAGTAGGGACACAGCGGGGACACAACGGTGGACACAGAGAGACACAGAGGGGGACACTGTGGGACACAGCAGGCCACAGCAGGAGACACAGCGAGGACAAAGTGGGACACAGCGAGGACACAGCGGGGACACTGCGGGGCACACAGCGGGAACACAGCGGGACACAGCGGGGACAAAGCGGGAAACAGCAGGACACAGCGGGGGACACAACGGGGACACAGCGGGGACACAGCGGGACACACCGGGAACACAGAGGGGACACAGCGAGACACAGCGGGGACACAGCGGGACACATTGTGGACACAGCAGGGACACAGTGGGACACAGCGGGGGACACAGCGGGACACAGTGGGACACAGCGGGGACACAGCGGGGACACAGCGTGGAAACAGCAGGGACACAGCGAGACACACCGGGAACACAGAGGGGACACAGCGGGACACAAACAGGTCACAGCGGGAAACATTGTGGACACAGCAGGGACACAGCGGGACACATTGTGGACACAGCAGGGACACAGTGGGACACAGCTGGGGACACAGCGGGACACAGCGGGACACAACGGGGACACAGTGGGACACAGCGGGGGTCACAGCGGGGGATACAGGCCACACTGTGGGGGACACAGTGGGGGACACAGCGGGGGACACAGCGGCGACAAAGAGGCACACAGCGGTGGACACAGCGTGGGACACAGCCGGACACAGCGGGACACAGCGGGGATACAGCGGGGTACTCAGCGCTGGACACTGTGGGACAGAGCGGGGACACAGCGGGACATAGCGGTGGACCCAGCGTGACCCAGCGGGGGACAGAGCGGAGGACAGAGCGTGGACACAGCGGAGCCCCACGGGGAACACAGCGGGGACACAGTGGAGACACAGCGGGCGACAAAGAGTGGACAAAGCGGGGACATAGCCGGACACAGCGAGGACACAGCGGGGGACAAAGCTGCACACAGCGGGACACAGCAGGGACACAGAAGTGGACACAGCGGGAAACAGCGGGACACAGTGGGGGATTCAGCGGGACACAGAGGGACACAGCGGAGACACAGCGGGGGACACAGGGGGGACACAGTGGGACACAGCGGGGACACAGAGGGGGACACAGCGGGACTCAGCGGGACACAGCGGGACACAGCGGGGGACACATCGGGGACGCAGCGGGGCACCGTGGGGTCACAGGGGGGACACAGCGGGGGACAAAGAGGGGACGCTGCTTGGACATAGCGGGACACAGCGAGGACACAGCGGGGGACACAGCTGGACACAGCGGTACACAGCGGGGACACAGAGGTGGACACAGCGGGGACACAGAGGGACACAACGGGGGATACAGCGGGACACATTGGGACACAGCGGGGACACAGCGGGGGACAGCAGGGACACACCGGGGGGACAACGGGGACACAGCGTGACAAAACGGGGGAGAGAACAGGGGACACAGCGGGACAGAGCAGGGGACACAGCGGGGACACAGCGGGGACACAGCGGGGGACACAGCGGGACAGAGCGGGGACACAGAGGGGGACACAGCGGGACTCAGCGGGACACGTCGGGGGACACAGCAGGACACAGCGGCGGACACAGCGATACACAGGGGGACATAGCGGGTGACAGAGCCGGACACAGCGGGGGACACAGCAGGGGACACAACGGAGACACAGCGGGGCACGGCGGGGGACACAGCGGAGACACAGCGGGGGACAAAGAGGGGACAGAGCTTGGACACAGTGGGACACAGCGAGGACACAGCCGGGGACACACCTGGACACAGCGGGACACAGCAGGGACACAGAGGTGGACACAACGGGGACACAGCGGGACACAGCGTGGGATACAGCGGGACACAGCAGGACACAGCGGGGACACAGCGGGGGACACAGCGGAACACAGGGGGACACAGCGGGACACAGAGGGGACACAGCGGGGACACAGCAGGACACAGCAGGACATAGGGGGACACAGCGGGGACATAGAGGGGGACACTGCGGAACACAGCGGGACACAGCGGGACACAGCGGGTGACACAGTGGGGACACAGTGGGGACACAGTGGGACACAGCATGGGACAAAGTGGGGACACAGAGGGGACACAGTGGGACACAGCAGACATAGGAGGACAACGAGGGACACAGCGTGAATACAGCGGGGGACACAGCTTGACACAGCGGGACACAGCAGGTCTCAGCGGGACACAGCGGGTACACTGCG
>NW_012303013.1:0-3113 GCF_000151885.1 Dipodomys ordii | reverse complement strand
AAGCGGGACACAGCAGGGACAGAGCAGGACACAGCGGGACAAAGCGGGACACAGCGGGGGACCCATCGAGAACACAGCGGGACACAGCGGGGGACACAGAGAAGACACAGCTGGACACAGCGGGGGACCCAGCGAGGACACAGCGGGACACAGCGGGGTACCCAGCGAGGACACAGCGGGACACAGCGGGGGACACAGCGGGACACAGCGGAGGACCGAGCGAGGACACAGCGGGACACAGCGGGGGACACAGCGAGGACAGAGCGGGGGACACAGCGGGGGACACTGCGGGACACAGTGGGGAACACAGAGAGGACCCAGCGGGACCCAGCGGGACACAGCGTCGATACAGCGGGGATACAGCGTTACACAGCGTGGTACACATCTGTGGACACAACGGGACACAGTGGGGGCACAGCAGGACACAGTGGGACACAGCGAGGACAAGTCGTGAGACGTAGCGGGGGACAGAGCGGGAGACAGCGGGGGACACAGCGAGGACACAGCAGGACACAGCGGGACACAGCAGGGACAGAGCGGGACACAGCGGGACACAGCGAGGGACACAGCGGGACACAGTGGGGGACCCAGCGAGGACACAGCGGGACACACCAGGTAACACAGCGAGGACACAGCAGTAGACACAGCGGGGGACTCTGCGGGACACAGCCGTGAACACAGCGAGGACACAGCGGGACACAGCGGGACACAGCGTCGATACTGCGGGGACACAGCGTTACACAGCGTGGTACACAGCTGTGGACACAACGGGACACAGTGGGGGCACAGCGGGACACAGCGGAACACAGTGGGACACAGCGGGGACAAAGCGTGAGACACAGCGGGGGACAGAGTGGGAGACAATGGGGGACACAGCGAGGGCACAGCGGGACACAGCAGGGGATACAGCGGGACACAGCGGTGGACACAGGGGGAGAGAGCGGGGGACACAGCGGGACACAGCGGTGGAAACAGCGGGACACAGCGGTGGACCCAGCGAGGACCCAGTGGGACCCAGCGGGACACAGCGTCGATACAGCTGGGATACAGCCTTACACAGCGTGGTACACATCTGTGGACACAACGGGACGCAGTGGGGGCACAGCGGGACAGAGCGGGACACAGTGGGACACAGCGAGGACAAATCGTGAGACACAGTGGGGGACAGAGCGGGAGACAGCGGGGGACACAGCAAGGACACAGCAGTACACAGCGGGACACAGCAGGGACAGAGCGGGACAGAGCAGGACACAGCGGGACACAGCGGGGGACTCAGCGGGACACAGCGGAGGACCCAGCGAGGACACAGCGGGACACAGTGGGGGACACAGCGAGGACACAGCGGGGGACACAGCGGGGGACACTGCGGGACACAGCGGGGAACACAGCGAGGACACAGCGGGACCCAGCGGGACACAGCGTCGATACAGCGGGGATACAGCGTTACACAGAGTGGTTCACATCTGTGGACACAACGGGACACAGTGGGGGCAGAGCGGGACACAGTGGGACACAGCGAGGACAAATCGTGAGACGTAGCAGGGGACAGAGCGGGAGACAGCGGGGGACACAGCGAGGACACAGCAGGACACAGCGGGACACAGCAGGGACAGAGCGGGACACAGCGGGACACAGCGGGGGACACAGCGGGACACAGCGGGGGACCCAGCAAGGACACAGCGGGACACAGCGGGGAACACAGCGAGGACACAGCGGGGGACACAGCGGGGGACACTGAGGGACACAGCGGGACACAGCGTCGATATAGCGGGGATACAGTGTTACACAGCGTGGTACACAGCTGTGGACACAACGGGACA
The DNA here is from genome assembly GCF_000151885.1 of Dipodomys ordii. Lineage (NCBI taxonomy): Eukaryota > Metazoa > Chordata > Mammalia > Rodentia > Heteromyidae > Dipodomys > Dipodomys ordii. The sequence goes on along the minus strand of NW_012303013.1, from coordinate 1,293 downwards.
CAGTGGGGGCACAGCGGGACACAGCGGAACACAGTGGGACACAGCGGGGACAAAGCTTTAGAAACAGCGGGGGACAGAGCGGGAGACAGCGGGGGACTCAGCGAGGACACAGCGGGACACAGCGGGGGAAACAGCGGGACACAGCGGTGGAAACAGTGGGACACAGCGGTGGACCCAGCGAGGACCCAGCGGGACCCAGCGGGACACAGTGTCGATACAGCTGGGATACAGCCTTACACAGCGTGGTACACATCTGTGGACACAACGGGACACAGTGGGGGCACAGAGGGTCCCAGCGGGACACAGTGGGATAACAGCGAGGACAAATCGTGAGACGAAGCGGGGGACAGAACGGGAGACAGCGGGGGACACAGCGAGGACACAGCAGGACACAGCGGGACACAGCAGGGAACACGGCGAGGACAAACAGGGACCCAGCGGGACCCAGCGTCGATACAGCGGGGATACAGCGTTACACAGTGTGGTACAAATCTGTGGACACAAGGGGACACAGTGGGGGCACAGCGGGACAGAGCGGGACACGGTGGGACACAGCGAGGACAAATCGTGAGACACAGCGGGGGACAGAGCGGGAGACAGCGGGGGACACAGCGAGGACACAGCAGTACACAGCGGGACATAGCAGGGACAGAGCGGGACAGAGCGGGACACAGCGGGACACAGCGGGGGACACAGCGGGACACAGCGGAGGACCCAGCAAGGACACAGCGGGACACAGTGGGGGACACAGCGAGGAAACAGCGGGGGACACAGTGGGGGACACTGCGGGACATAGTGGGGAACACAGCGAGGACACAGCGGGACCCAGCGGGACACAGCGTCGATACAGCGGGGATACAGCATTACACAGAGTGGTTCACATCTGTGGACACAACGGGACACAGTGGGGGCAGAGCGGGACACAGTGGGACACAGCGAGGACAAATCGTGAGACATAGCGGGGGACAGAGAGGGAGACAGCAGGGGACACAGCGAGGACAGAGCAGGACACAGCGGGACACAACAGGCACAGAGCGGGACACAGCGGGACACAGCGGGGGACACAGTGGGACACAGCGGGGGACCCAGCGAGGACACAGCGGGACACAGCGGGGAACACAGCGAGGACACAGCGTGGGACACAGCGGGGGACACTGCGGGACACAGCGGGACACAGCGTCGATACAGCGGGGACACAGCGTTACACAGCGTGGTACACAGCTGTGGACACAACGGGACACAGTGGGGTCACAGCGGGACACAGCGGAACACAGTGGGACACATCGGGACTGA
>NW_012303012.1:0-3113 GCF_000151885.1 Dipodomys ordii | reverse complement strand
TGAACACAGCTGGGGACACAACAGGACACAGCGGGGGACACAGCGAGGACGCAGCTGGACACAGCGGAACTCAGCGGGGGACAAAGCGGGAGACAGCGGGGGACACAGCGAGCACACAGCAGGACACAGCGGCCACACAGAGGGGACTCAGTGGGGGACACAGCGGGGGACAAAGAGGGACACCACGGGACACAGTGAGACACAGCGGGACACAGCGGGACACTGTGGGGACACAGTACGACAAAGCGGGGGACACAGCGGGACACAACGGAACAAAGCGGGGGACAGAGCGGAGACAGAGTAGGGCCACAGCGGGACACCTCGGTGACACAGCTGGACAAAGCGGGGTACACAGTGGGACACAGCGGGCGCACAGCGGGGACACAGCGGGACACAGCGGGCACACAGCGGGGACAGAGCAGGACACAGTCGGACACAGCGGGACACAGTGGGGGACAGTGGAGACAGAGAGTGGCCACAGCGAGACAAAGCGGTGACACAGCTGGACACAGCGGGGTACACAGCGGGACACAGCGGGCACACAGCGGGGACACAGTGGGACACAGCGGGACACAGCGTGGGACACAGTGGCGGACACAGTGGGACACAGCGGGACCCAGCGGGGGACACAGGGAGGACACAGCGGGACCCAGCGGGACACAGCGTCGATACAGCGGGGACACAGCGGGACACAGCGAGGTACACAACTGGGGACACAACGGGACACAGCGGGGAACACAAGGAGGACATAGAGGGACCCAGCGGGACCCAGCGTCGTTACAGCGGGGACACAGCGGGACACAGCAGGGTGCATAGCTGGGAACACAACGGGACACTGCGGGGGACACAGAGAGTACCCAGCGGGACACAGCGGTACACAGCGGGGACACTGCGGGAACATAGTGGGACACAGCGGGGTACACAGTGGGACACAGCGGGACACAGCTAGGGACACAGCGGGGACAAAGCGGCAGACAGCGGGGGACACAGCGAGGACACAGCGGGACACAGCGGCGACACAGAGGGGACTCAGCGGGACAAAGCGGGGGACACAGCGGGACACAGCGGGACACAGCGGGGAACACAGCGGGGGACAGTGGAGACAGAGAGGGGCCAAAGCAAGACACAGCGGTGACACAGCTGGACACAACGGAGTACACAGCAGGACACAGCCGGGCACACAGCGGGGACACAGCGGGACACAGCAGGGACCGAGCGAGACATAGCGGGACACAGCCGAACACAGCAGGGGGCACAGCGGGACACAGCGGGGGACCCAGCGAGGACACAGCGGGACACAGCGGGTGACACAGTTGGGGACACAGCGGGACACAGTGGGGAACACAGCAAGGACACAGCGGGCACAGCAGGACACAGCGTCCATACAGCGGGGACACAGTGTTACACAGCATGGTACCCAGTTGTGGACACAACGGGACAGAGTGGGGGCACAGCGAGACACAGCGGGACACAGCGAGGACACAGCGGGACACATTGGTGACACAGCGGGGTACACAGCAGTACACAGCGGGGGACACTGCGGGACACAGCGAGTCACAGCGGGGGACACAATGGGGACACAGCGGGACACAGCGGGGGACACAGCGAGGACACAGCGGAACATAGCAGGGGACACAGAGAGGACACAGCGGTACACAGCGAGACACAGCGGGACACAGCGTGGACACAGCAGTACACACAGCGGGACATAGCGGGGGACAGAGCTGGGGACACAACGGGACACAGCTGGGGACACAGCGAGGACAGAGCGGGAAACAGCGGGACACAGCAGGGACACAGTGTCGATACAGCGGGGACACAGCGAGACACAGCGGGGAACAAAGGAAGGAATCAGCGGGACCCAGTGGGACACAGAGTCGATACAGCGGGACACAACGGTTTACACAGCTAGGAACACAACGGGACACAGCGGGGGACACAGAGAGGACACAGCGGGACACAGCGGGACACAGCGGGGGACACAGCGGGACCCAGCGGGAGACCCAGCGAGGACACAGCAGGACACAGCGGGGGACACAGGGGGACACAGCGGGGAACACAGCGGGGGACACAACAGGACACAGCGGGGAACACAGCGAGGACACAGCGTGGACACAGCGGGACACAGCATCGATACAGCGGGCACACAGAGTTACACAGCGTGGTACACAGCGGAGGACACAGTGGGACACAGTGGGCTACCCAGTGAGGACACAGCGGGAACAACAGGGGACACAACGAGGACACAGCGGGGGGACACAGCGGGGGGACACAGGGGGACACAGCGGGACACAGTGGGGAACACAGCGAGGACACAGCGGGACACAGCGGGACACAGCATCGATACAGCGGGGACGCAGCGTTATACAGCGTGGTACACACTGTGGACACAACGGGACACAGTGGGGGCACAGCCGGACACAGCGGGACACAGTGGGACACAGCGGGGACAAAGCGTGAGACACAGCAGGGGCAGAGAGGGAGACAGCAGGGGACACAGCGAGGAAACAGCGGGACACAGCGGTGACACAGCGGGGATTCAGCGGGGGACACAGTGGGACACAGCGGGGGAAAGAGCGGGACACAGCAGGGGACACTGCGGGACACAGTGTGGGACAGAGCGTGGGACACAGCGAGACACAGCGGGGACAAAGATGGACACAGCGGGGTACACAGAGGGACACAGCAGGGACACAGCGGGGAAATGGCGTGACACAAAACGACACAGCTGGACACAGCAGGGTACACAGCGGGACACAGCGGGCACACAGCGGGGACACAGCAGGACCCAGCGGGACCCAGCGGGGACACAGCGGGACACAGTCAGACACAGCGGGACACAGCGGGGGACCCGGCGAGGACACAGTGGGACACAGCGGGAAACACTGCGAGGTCACAGCGGGGGACAAAGCGGGACAACACGGGACACAGTGTGACACAGTTGGACACAGCGGGGACACTGCAGGGGCACAGCGGGACAAAGCGGGCGACACAGTGAGACACAGCGGGGGACACAGCGGGGGACAGCAGGGGACAGAGAGGGGACACAGCGGGACACAGCAGGGGACACAGAGGGGTACACAGCGGGACACAGCCGGAAACACAGCGCGGAC
>NW_012303011.1:0-3113 GCF_000151885.1 Dipodomys ordii | reverse complement strand
CAATTCTTTTTCTGCTTCTGCTTCTGCTTCTCCTTCTGTTTCTCCTTCTCCTTCTCGTTCTTCTGCTATTTCTTGTGCTTCTTTTTCTGCTTCTACATCTTCAGCTTCTTCTGCTACTGCTTCTGTTTCTTCTGTTTCTTCTGCTTCTCCTTCTGATTTTGGTTCTCTCTCGCCTTCTCCATCTTCTTCTTCTGCTTCTCCTGGTGCTTCTGCTTCTGCTTATTCTACTATTTCTGTTTCTTCTGCTTCTGCTTCAAATTGTGCTTCTTCTGTTTCTCCTTCTGCTTCAAATTCTGCTTCTGCTTCTTCGGCTTCTCCTGTTTCTTCTGCTTCTGCTTCTCCTGCTTCTCTTTCTGCTTCTCCTTCTGCTTCTGCTTCTCCTTCTGCTTCTGCTTCTGCTCTTCTCCTTCTTCTGTTTCTTTCGCTTCTGTTTCTTCTTCTTCTTCTTCTGTTTCTTCTGATTCTACTTCTGCTTCTCCTCCTTCTCCTTCTCTTTCTGCTTCTTCTGATTCTCCTGCTTCTCCTTTATGTTTTCCTTCTGTTTCTGCTTCTCTTTCTGCTTTTCTTTCTCCTTCTGCTGCTCCTTCTCCTTCTTCTGCTTCTCCCACTGCTTCTGCTTCTGCTTCTTTTGCTTATTCTTTTTCTTCTGCTTCTGCTTCTCCTGCTTCTGCTTCTTCTGCTTCTACTGCTTCTCCTTATACTTCTCCTTATGCTTCTCCTTATGCTGCTTCTTCTTCTTCTTCTTCTTCTTCGTCTTCTTCTTCTTCTCTTTCTTCTGATTCTGCTTTTCCTGCTTCTTCTGCTTCTACTGCTTCTCTTTCTGCTTCTCATTCTTCTTCTGCTTCTCTTTCTGCTTCTCCTATTGCTTCTGCGGCTCTTCCTTCTCCTTCTCCTTCTTCTACTTCTCCTTCTGCTTCTGCTTCTTCTGCTTCTAGTGCTTCTCCTTCTGCATCTTCTTCTGCTTCTGCTTCTCTTTCTGCTGCTTCTTCTGCTTCTGTTTCTCCTTCTGCTTCTCCTTCTGCTTCTTCTGCTTCTCCTTCTGATTCTCCTTCTGCTTCTCGTTCTTCTGCTTTTCCTTCTGCTGCTCCTTCTGCTTTTGCTGCAACTGCTACTGCTTCTGCTTCTTCTGTGTCTTTTGCTTCTCCTTCTGATTTTGATTCTCTTTCTGCTTCTGCTTCTGCTTCTACTTCAGCTTCTCATTCTGCTTCTCCAGATTCTGCTTCTTCTCCTTCTCCTGCTTCTCCTTCTGGTTCAGGTTCTGCTTCTGCTTCTTCGGATTCTTATGCTTCTGCTTCTCCTGCTTCTGCTTCTTCTGGTTCCCTCTTTCTCTTTCTGCTTCTCCTTCTGTTTCTGCTTCTCCTTCTGCTTCGGCTTCTTGTCCTCCTGTTTTCTGCTTCTGCTTCTCCTGCTTCTGCTTCTTCTGCTTTTCCTGCTTCTCTTTTTGCTTCTACTTCTGCTCCTTCTCCTTCTTCTCTTTCTTCTTCTTCTGCTTCTCCCGCTTCTGCTTCTTCTGTCTCCTGCTTCACGTTCTGCTTCTCTTCGTCGGCTTCTCTTTCTATTTCTGCTTCTGCTTCTGCTTCTCTTTCTGCTTCTGCTTCTCCTTCTGGTTCTCCTTCTTCTTCTCCAGTTTCTTCTTCTTCTGCTTCTCCAGCTTCACCTTCTACTTCAGGTTCTCCTTTTGCTCCTTCTGCTTCTCGTTCTTCTGATTTTCCTTCTGCTTCTCCTTCTGCTTTTGCTGCAACTGCTACTGCTTCTGCTTCTTCTGTGTCTTTTGCTTCTCCTTCTGCTTTTGATTCTCTTTCTGCTTCTCCTTCTGCTTCTACTTCAGCTTCTCATTCTGCTTCTCCAGATTCTGCTTCTTCTCCTTCTCCTGCTTCTCCTTCTGGTTCAGGTTCTGCTTCTGCTTCTTCGGATTCTTATGCTTCTGCTTCTCCTGCTTCTGCTTCTTCTGCTTCCCCTCTTTCTCTTTCTGCTTCTCCTTCTGTATCTGCTTCCCCTTCTGCTTCTGCTTCTTGTCCTTCTCCTGTTTTCTGCTTCTGCTTCTCCTGCTTCTGCTTCTTCTGCTTTTCCTGCTTCTCTTTCTGCTTCTCCTTCTGCTCCTTCTCCTTCTTCTGTTTCTTCTTCTTCTGCTTCTCCCGCTTCTGCTTCTTCTGTCTCCTGCTTCACGTTCTGCTTCTCTTCGTCGGCTTCTCTTTCTATTTCTGCTTCTGCTTCTTCTGATTCTGCTTCTTCTCCTTCTGCTTCTGTTTCTTCTGCTTCTCCTGCTTCTCCATCTGCATCTCCTTCTGCTTGTGCTTTTCCTTCTGCTTCACCTTCTCCTTCTTCTGCTTCTCCGTCTGCTTCTGCTTCTTCTTCTTTTCCTGGTTCTCCTTCTGCTTCGCCTTGTGTTTCTCCTTCTCGTTCTTCTGCTATTCCTTCTGCTTCTCTTTCTGCTTCTGCATCTTCAGCTTCTTCTGCTACTGCTTCTGCTTCTTCTGTTTCTTCGGCTTCTCCTTCTTCTTTTGCTTCTCTTTCTTCTTCTGCTTCTCCTTCTGGTTCTCCTTCTTCTTCTCCAGTTTCTTCTTCTGCTTCTCCAGCTTCTCCTTCTGCTTCAGGTTCTCCTTTTGCTTCTTCATCTTCTTCTGCTTCTATTTCTGCTTCTCCTTCTGTTTCTGCTTCTCTTTCTGCTTCTGCTTCTTCTCCATCTTCTATTTCTTCTGAGTCTGCTTCTCCTGCTTCTGCTTCTCCTGCTTCTCCTTCGGTTTCTCTTTATGCTTCTCCTTCTCCTTCTTCTGTTTCTACTACTGCTTCTGCTTCTCCTTCTGCATCTTCTTCTGTTTCAATTTCTCCTTCTTCTGCCTTTCATTATGCTTCTGCTTCTCCTGCTTCTGCTCCTTCTGCTTCTCCTGCTACTCCTTCTCCTTCTCTTTCTGCTTCTGCTTATCCTTCTGTTTCTCCTACGCCTAATCCTTTCTCTTTCTCCTTGTACTTCATCTGCTTCTCGTTCTGCTTCTGCTTCTTCTGCTTGTTCGGTTTCTTCTGCTTCTGCTTTTCCAGCTTCTGCTGCTTCTGTTGTCCTTCCGCTTCAGGTTCTCCTTCTGATTCTCGGCTCTTCTGTTCTTCTGCTTCTGCTT
>NW_012303010.1:0-3113 GCF_000151885.1 Dipodomys ordii | reverse complement strand
CAGCGTGGTACACATCTGTGGACACAACGGGACTTCATTTGGGGGCACAGCAGGACACAGTGGGACACAGCGAGGACAAATTGTGAGACGTAGCGGGGGACAGAGCGGGAGACAGCGGGGGACACAGCGAGGACACAGCAGGACACAGCGGGACACAGCAGGGACAGACCGGGACGCAGCGGGACACAGCGAGGGACACAGCGGGACACAGTGGGGGACCCAGCGAGGACACAGCGGGACACAGTGGGGAACACAGCGAGGACACAGCGGGGGACACAGCGGGGGACACTGCGGGACACAGCCGTGAACACAGCGAGGACACAGCGGGACCCAGCGGGACACAGCGTCGATACTGCGGGGACACAGCGTTACACAGCGAGGTACACAGCTGTGGACACAACGGGACACAGTGGGGGCACAGCGGGATACAGCGGAACACAGTGGGACACAGCGGGGACAAAGCGTGAGACACAGCGGGGGACAGAGCGGGAGACAGCGGGGGACACAGCGAGGACACAGCGGGACACAGCGGTGGAAACAGCGGGACACAGCGGTGGACTCACCGAGGATCTAGAGGGACCCAGTGGGACACAGCGTCGATACAGCTGGGATACAGCCTTACTCAGCGTGGTACACATCTGTGGACACAACGGGACACAGTGGGGGCACAGCGGGACAGAGCGGGACACAGTGGGACACAGCGAGTACAAATCGTGAGACACAGCGGGGGACAGAGCGGGAGACAGCGGGGGACACAGCGAGGACACAGCAGGACACAGCAGGACACAGCAGGGATAGAGCGGGACACAGTGGGACCCAGCGGGACACAGCAGGGGACAAAGCGGGACACAGCGGGGGACCCAGCGAGGACACAGCGGGGGACACAGCGAGGACACAGTGGGGGACACTGCGGGGGACACTGCGGGACACAGCGGGGAACACAGCGAGGACACAGCGGGACCCAGCGGTACACAGCGTCGATACAGCGGGGACACAGCGTTACACAGCGTGGTACACAGCTGTGGACACAACAGGACACAGTGGGGGCACAGCGGGAAACAGCGGAACACAGTGGGACACAGCTGGGACAAAGCGTGAGACACAGCGGGGGACAGAGCGGGAGACTGCGGGGGACACAGCGAGGACACAGCGGGGGACACAGCAAGTACTCAGCGGAACACAGCGTGGGACACAGTGAGGACACAGGGGGACACAGCGGGACACAGCTGGACACAGCAGGAACACAGGAGTAGACACAGCGGGACACAGCAGGGGACACAGCGGGACACAGTGGGGGACACAGGGAGGACAGAGCGGGACACAGCGGGGACACAGCGGGGACTCAGCGGCAGACACAGCGGGGGACAAAGCGGGACACCACGGGACAGCGCGGGACACAGCGGGGACAAGGGGAGACAGAGCGCGACACAGCGAGGACACAGCGGGACACAGCGGGGGACACAGCGGGACACAACGGGGAACAAAGCGGGACAAAGCAGGGTACACAGCAGGGGACACAGCGGGACACAGCGGGGTACCCAGCAGGAAACAGCGGGGGGCCCAGCGAGGACACAGCAGGACACAGCTTGGGACACAGACAGGAAAACAGCGGGGAACACAGCGAGGACACAGCGGGACCCAGTGGGACACAGCGTCGATACAGCGGGGATACAGCGTTACACAGTGTGGTACACATCTGTGGACACAAGGGGACACAGTGGGGGCACAGCAGGACACAGCGGGACACAGCGAGGACAAATCGTGAGACGTAGCGGGGGACAGAGCGGGAGACAGCGGGGGACACAGCGAGGACACAGCAGGACACAGCAGGACACAACAGGGACAGAGCGGGACACAGCGGGACACAGTGGGGGACACAGTGGGACACAGCGGGGGACCCAGTGAGGACACAGCGGGACACAGCGGGGAACACAGCGAGGACACAGCGGGGGACACAGCGGGGGACACAGCGGGACACACCCGGGGACACAGGGAGGACAGAGCGGGACACAGCGGGGACACAGGGGGAATCAGCGGGGGACACAGTGGGGGACAAAGCGGGACACCACGGGACACAACGGAACACAGCGGGGACAAGGAGGAGACAGAGCAGGACACAGCGAGGACACAGCGGGACAAAGCAGGGTACACAGCAGGGGACACAGCGGGACACAGCGGGACACAGCGGGGGACACAGCGGGACACAGCGGGGGACACAGCGAGGACACAGCGGGATACAGCGGGGGACACAGCGAGGACACAGCGGGGGACACAGCGAGGACACAGAGGGACCCAGCAGGACACAGCGTCGATACAGCAGGGATACAGCGTTACACAGTGTGGTACACATCTGTGGACACAAGGGTACACAGTGTGGGCACAGCGGGACACAGCGGGACCCAGTGGGACAAAGCAAGGACAAATCGTGAGACACAGCGAGGGACAGAGCTCGAGACAGCGGGGGACACAGCTAGGACACAGCAGGGCACAGTGGGACACAGCAGGGACAGAGCGGGACACAGCGGGACACAGCGGAACACAGTGGGGAACACAGCGGGACCCAGCAGGGAACCCAGCGAGGACACAGCAGGACAAAGCGGGGGACACAGCGGTGACAAAGCTGGACACAACGGAGTACATAGCAGGACCCAGCGGAACACAGCGTCGATACAGCAGGGACACAGCATTATACAGTATGGTACACAGCTGTGGACACAACGGGACACAGTGGGGGCACAGCGGGACACAGCGGAACACAGTGGGACACAGCAGGGCTAAGCGTGAGACACAGTGGGGGACAGAGAGTGAGACAGAGGGGGACACAGCGGGGGAAACAGCGGGACACAGCGGTGGACACAGGGGGACAGAGCGGGGGACACAGCGGGACACAGCGGGGGAAACAGCAGGACACAGTGGTGGACACAGCGGGACAGAGCGGGGACACAGCGGGACACAGCGGTGGACACAGCGGGACACAGCGGTGGACACAGCGAGGACACAGCGGGACCCAGCGGGACACAGCGTCGATACAGCGGGGACAGAGTGGGCCACAGCGGGGTACACAGCTGGGGACACAACGGGGCACATCGGGGGACACAGCAAGGACTCAGCGG
>NW_012303009.1:0-3114 GCF_000151885.1 Dipodomys ordii | reverse complement strand
GGATACAGCGGGGGACCCAGTGGGACACAGCGGGGAACACAGCGAGGACACAGCAGGACCCAGCGGGACACAGCGTCGATACAGCGGGAACATAGCGGGACACAGCAGGACACAGCGGGACACAGCGGGACCCAGCGGGGACAAAGCGGGACACAGTGGGGACACAGCGGGTTACACAGCGGGGGACACAGCGGGACACAGAGGGGGACACAGCGGGACAGAGCGGGGGATACAGTGAGGACACAGCGGGACAGAGCGTGTGATGCAGCGAGGACACAGCGGGGGACACAGCAGGACACAGCGGGACACAGCGGGGACAGAGAGGGACACAGCGGGACACAGCGGGACACAGCGAGGGACAGAGTGGGACACAGCGGGGGACACAGCGAGGACACAGTGGGACAAAGCGGGACACAGTGGGACACAGTGGGAGACACAGCGGGACGCAGCGGGGGACAAAGCGAAGACACAGCGGGACACTGCGGGAGACACAGCGAGGACACAATGGGACACAGAGGAAGAGAGTGGGACACAGCGGGGACACAGCAGGGAACCCAGGGGGACACAGCGGAGGTCACCGCGGGACACAGCAGGGAACACAGGGCGGACAAAGCGGGACACAGCGGGGGACACAGCGAGACACAGCGTTGTACACAGCCTGGGACACAGCGGGACACATCGGCGGACATCGCAGGGACACAGTGGGATACAGCAGGGACACAGTGGGATACAGAGGAACACAGCAGGGGACACTGCGGGACACAGCGGGGGACACAGCGGGACACAGCGGGGGACACAGTAGGGGACACATCGGGACACAGTGGGGGACAGAGCGGGACACAGCGGGGACAGAGCGGGACACAGCGTGACACAGTGGGACACAGCGAGGGACAGAGCGGGACACAGCGGGGGATACAGCGAGGACACAGTGGGACAAAGCGGGACACAGTGGAACACAGTGGGGGACACAGTGGGACGCAGCGGGGGACAAAGCGAAGACACAGCGGGACACTGCGGGAGACACAGTGAGGACACAACGGGACACAGCGGAACACAGTGGGACAAGCAGGGACACAGCAGGGAACCCAGGGGGACACAGCGGGGGAAACTGCGGGACACAGCAGGGGACACAGGGCAGACAAAGCGGGACACAGCTGGGGTCACAGCGAGACACAGCGTGACACAGCCTGGGACACAGCAGGACACATCGGTGGACACAGCGGGGACACAGTGGGATACAGCAGGGACACAGTGGGATACAGAGGAAACAGCAGGGGACACTGCGGGACACGGCGGGGGACACAGCGGGACACAGCGGGGGACACAGTAGGGGACACATCGGGAAACAGTGGGGGACACAGCGGGACACAGCGGGGACACAGCTGGACACAGCGGGGTACACTGTGGGACACAGCGGGGACACAGCGGGGACACAGCGGGGACACAGCGGGACACAGCGGTGACAATGCCAGACACAGCAGGGACACAGCATTGGTCACAGCAGGACACAGCAGGGGACACAACGGGACACAGCAGGGGACACAGCAGGGGACACAGCGGGGACACAGCTGGACACAGCGGTGACACTGCCAGACACAGCAGGGACACAGCATTGGTCACAGCAGGACACAGCGGGGGACACAACGGGACACAGCAGGGGACACAGCAGGGGACACAGCGGGACACAGCGGGGAAAAAACAGCTGGACACAGCGGGGGACACAGCAGGACACAGCGGGGGACACAGCAGGACACAGCGTGGTACACACCGGGACACAGCGGGGGACACAACGGGACCCAGCGGGGGACACAGAGGGAAACATAGGGACACAGAGAGGACAACGTATGGGACACAGCGGGGGACACAGCGGGGGACACAGCGGGACACAGCCGGTCACAGCGGGGGACACAGGTGGGACACCACGGGGACACTGCGGGACTCAGCGTGGGACACAGTAGTACACAGAGGGACACAGCGGGCCACAGCCGGACACAGCGGGGGACACAGTGGGACACAGAGGGGGACACAGAAGGGTACACAGTGGGACACAGCGGGGAACACAGAGGGACACAGCGGGGCACAGCGGAATACAGCAGGACACAGTAGGGACACAGCAGTAGACAAAACGTGACACAGCGGGGGACACAGCGGGACACAGCGGGACGCAGCGGGGACACAGCGGGACACAGCGGAACACAGCGGGACACAGAGGGGGACACAGAGTGTTACACAGCGGGACACAACGGGGAACACAGCGAGGACACAGCGGGACACAGCGGGACACAGCGTCGATACAGTGGGGACACAGCGGGACACAGTGGGGTACACAGCTGGGGACACAACGGGACACAGCGGGGGACACAGCGAGGACACAGCAGAACACAGCGTGGGAAACAGCGAGGACACAGCGGGACACAGCGAGACACAGCGGGACACAGCGGGGAACACAGGGAGGACACAGCGGGGACACAGCGGGGACACTGCGGGAACATAGTGGGACACAGCGGGGCACACAGCAGGACACAGCGGGACACAGCTTGGGACACAGCGGGAACACAGCAGGACACAGCAGGGGACACAGCGAGGACACAACGGGACACAGTGGGACACAGCGTGGGACAAAGCGGGAGACAGCAGGGGACACAGCGAGGACACAGCGGGACACAGCGGCGACACATAGAGGACTCAGCGGGGGACACAGTGGGGGACAGAGCGGGACACAGCGGGACACTGCGGGGCACAGAGGGGGACACAGCGGGACACAGCGGGGGACCCAGCGGGACACAGCGGGACACATCGGGACACTGCGGGGCACAGCAGGGGACACAGCGGAACACAGCGGGGGACACAGGGAGGACACAGCTTAACACAGCATGGGACAAATCGAGGACACAGCGGGACACAGCGAGACACAGCGGGACACAGCGGGGACCCAGCCGTGGATACAGCTGGACACAGCGGGGGACAAAGCGGGACACCACGGAACACAGCAGGACACAGCGTGAAACAGCGGTGAACCTGCGGGGACACAGCGGGACACAGCGGGGGACACAGCGGGACCCAGCGGGACACAGCGGGGGACACAGCGGGACACACCGTCTATAGAGCGGGACA
>NW_012303008.1:0-3114 GCF_000151885.1 Dipodomys ordii | reverse complement strand
GCAGAAGCAGAAGGAGAAGCAAAAGTAAAAGCAGAAGAACGAGAAGGAGAAACAGAAGGAGAAGCAGAAGGAGAAGCAGAAGAAGGAGAAGGAGAAGCAGAAGGAGAAACAGAAGCAGAAGAAGCAGCAGAAGGAGAAGCAGAAGCAGAAGAAGATGCAGAAGGAGAAGCAGGAGAAGCAGAAGAAGCAGAAGCAGAAGTAGAAGGAGAAGTAGGAGAAGGAGAAGGAAGAGCCGCAGAAGCAATAGGAGAAGCAGAAGAAGAAGCAGAAGCAGAAGGAGAAGCAGAAAGAGAAGCAGTAGAAGAAGAAGAAGCAGGAAAAGCAGAAGCAGCAGAAAGAGAAGAAGAAGAAGAAGAAGAAGAAGAAGAAGAAGAAGAAGAAGAAGAAGAAGAAGAAGAAGAAGAAGAAGAAGAAGAAGAAGAAGAAGAAGAATGAGAAGAGGAAGGAGAAGGAGAAGGCGAAAGAGAAGGATTAGGAATAGGAGAAGCAAAAGGATAAGCAGAAGCAGAAAGAGACGCCGAAGGAGAAGCAGCACGAGAAGTAGGAGAAGCAGGAGAAGCAGAAGCAGGAGAAACAGAAGAAACAGGAGACGCAGAAGCAGAATGAGAAGCAGAAGGAGAAATTGAAGCAGAAGCAGAAGGAGCAGCAGAAGAAGGATAAGGAGAAGCAGAAAGAGAAGCAGAAAGAGAAGCAGAACGAGAAGCAGGAGTAGCAGAAGAAGGAGAAGCAGAAGCAGAAGAAACAGAAGAAGGAGAAGAAGCAGAAGCTGAAGGGGAAGCAGAAACAGAAGGAAAAGCAGAAAGAGAAGCAGGAGAAGCAGAAGAAGCAGCAGCAGGAGGAGCAGAAACAGAAGAAGCCGAAGAAGCAGAAGCAGAACCTGAAGCAGAAGGAGAAGCAGGAGAAGCAGAAGAAGCAGAATCTGGAGAGGCAGAAGGAGAAGCAGAAGGAAAAGCAGAAGAACGAGAAGGAGAAGGAGAAGGAGAAACAGAAGGAGAAGCAGAAAGAGAAGCAGAATAAGGAGCAGGAGAAGGAAAAGCAGCAGGAGAAGCAGAAAGAGCAGCAGAAGGAGAAGCAGGAGATGCAGAAACAGGAGAAGCAGAAGCAGAAGAAAGAGGAGAAAGACAAGAAGCAGAAGGAGAAGCAGAAACAGATGGAGAAGCAGAAAGAGAAGGAGGGGAAGCAGAAGAAGCAGAAGCAGGAGAAGCAGATGCATAAGAATCCGAAGAAGCAGAAGCAGAACCTGAAGCAGAAGGAGAAGCAGAAGAAGCAGAATCTGGAGAAGCAGAAGGAGAAGCAGAAGCAGAAAGAGAATCAAAAGGAGAAGGAGAAGCAGAAGAAACAGAAGAAGTAGAAGCAGTAGCAGTTGTAGCAGAAGCAGAAGGAGAAGCAGAAGGAAAAGCAGAACAAGAAGGAGAAGGAGAAACAGAAGGAGAAGCAGAAGGAGAAGCAGAAAGAGAAGCAGGTAAAGCAGAAGAAGAAGAAGCAGAAGGAGAATCAGAAGGAGAAGCAGAAGAAGGAGAAGGAGAAGCAGAAGCAGAAGAAGATGCAGAAGGAGAAGCAGGAGAAGCAGAAGAAGCAGAAGCAGAAGGAGAAGCAGGAAAAGCAGAAGAAGCCGAAGCAAAAGGAGAAGCAAAAGAAGGAGAAGGAGAAGCAGAGGCAGAAGAAGAAGCATAAGGACAAGCACAAGCAGAAGGAGATGCAGAAGGAGAAGCAGGAGAAGCAGGAGAAGCAGAAGCTGAAGGAGAAGCAGAAGTAGGGGAAGGAGAAGGAGGAGAAGCAGAAGGACAAGCAGAAGCGGAATGAGAAGCAGAAAGAGAAGCAGGAGAAGCACAAGATGCAGAAGCAGGAAAAGCCGAAAGAGAAGAAGTAGAAGAAGCAGAAACTGAAGCAGAAGGAGAAGCAGAAGCAGAAGGAGAAGCAGCAGAAGAAGTAGAACCAGAAATTCAGGCAGGAGAAACAGAAGAAGCAGAAGCAGAAGGAGAAGCAAAAAGAGAAGCAGAAAGAGAAGTAGAAGAAGCAGCAGAAGGAGAATCAGCAGAAGAAGCAGAAAAACAAGCAGGAGAAGCAGAAGCAGAAAGAGAAGTAGAAGCAGAAGAATCAGAAGAAGCAGAAGCAGAAGAAGAAGCAGTAGAAGCATAAGAAGCAGAAGCAGGAGACCAGAAGCAGAAGAAATAAAGAAGCATAAGATGCAGAAGCCGAAGCAGAGGGGAAAAAGAAGGAGAAGGAGCAGCAGAAGATGAAGCAGAAGGATATACAGAAGGAGAAAGAGAAGCAGAAACAGAAGGAGAAGGAGAAGGAGAAGTTGGAGAAGCAGAAGAAGCAGAAGCAGAAGCAGAAAGAGTAGCAGAAGAAGGAGAAGCAGAAGCAGAAGGAGAAGCAGGAGAAGCAGAAGAAGCAGAATCGGGAGAAGCAGAAGAAGAAGAAGAAACAGAAAAAGGAGAAGGAGCAGAAGGAGAAGCAGAAGCAGAAGGAGAAGCAGAAAGAGAAGCAGAAGAAGCAGTAGCAGGAGAAGCAGAAGGAGAAGAAACAGAAGAAGCCCAAGAACCAGGAGGAGAACCTGAAGCAGAAGGAGAAGCAGAAGCAGCAGAAGCTGGAAAAGCAGAAGCAGAAGAAAAAGAAGAAACATAAGTAGCAGAAGCAGAGGGAGAAACAGAAGAAGGGGAAGGAGCAGCAGAAGGTGAAGCAGGAGACGCAGAAGCAGAAAGAGAAGCAGAAACAGAAGGAGAAGAAGAAGGAGAAGTTGAAGAATCAGAAGAAGCAGAAGCAGAAAGAGCAGCAGAAGAAGGAGAAGGAGAAGCAGAAGGAGAAGGACAAGCAGGAGAAGCAGAAGAAGCAGAAGCGGGAGAAGCAGCAGAAGAAGAAGAAACAGAAGAAGGAGAAGGAGCAGAAGGAGAAGCAGAAGCAGAAGGAGAAGCAGAAAAAAAAGCAGAAGAAGCAGTAGCAGGAGAAGCAGAAGCAGAAGAAACAGAAGAAGCCCAAGAACCAGAAGGAGAACCTGAAGCAGAAGGAGAAGCAGAAGCAGCAGAAGCTGGAAAAGCAGAAGCAGAAGAAAAAGAAGAAGCATAAGTAGCAGAAGCAGAGGGAGAAACAGAATGATGGAGAAGGAACAGCAGA